>NW_026989856.1:0-167847 GCF_036321535.1 Camelus dromedarius
CATTCCATACATATATATGGGGAGTAACTAGCTCCAACTCGGTTTGACAGTGAAAACTGCAGGAACTTCAAACCGGCACTAGGAAACAGACTGAGAAAGCAGAGAAAAAGTGTCTCCTGCAACCCGTTCCCTTGGTGCTAGATGAACGAACGTCTCTCCACTTGCTCAGTTCTGAGAGATAAGTGTGTGTGAAAGCCGTCCTTCACCTAGCTTGTTGGGAACACAAAGTTTCTTTTCAGTTGCAAACTCCATTCCATACATATATATAGGGAGGTACTAGCTCCAACTCGGTTTGACAGTGAAAACTGCAGGAACTTCCAACCGGCACTAGGAAACAGACTGAGAAAGCAGAGAAAAAGTGTCTCCTGCAACCCGTTCCCTTGGTGCTAGATGAACGAACGTCTCTCCACTTGCTCAGTTCTGAGAGATAAGTGTGTGTGAAAGCCGTCCTTCACCTAGCTTGTTGGGAACACAAAGTTTCTTTTCAGTTGCAAACTCCATTCCATACATATATATGGGGAAGGACTAGCTCCAACTCGGTTTGACAGTGGAAACTGCAGGAACTTCAAACGGGCACTAGGTAACAGACTGAGAAAGCAGAGAAAAAGTGTCTCCTGCAACCCGTTCCCTTGGTGCTAGATGAACGAACGTCTCTCCACTTGCTCAGTTCTGAGAGATAAGTGTGTGTGAAAGCCGTCCTTCACCTAGCTTGTTGGGAACACAAAGTTTCTTTTCAGTTGCAAACTCCAATCCATACATATATATGGGGAGGTACTAGCTCCAACTCGGTTTGACAGTGAAAACTGCAGGAACTTCAAACCGGCACTAGGAAACAGACTGAGAAAGCAGAGAAAAAGTGTCTCCTGCAACCCGTTCCCTTGGTGCTAGATGAACGAACGTCTCTCCACTTGCTCAGTTTTGAGAGATAATTGTGTGTGAAAGCCGTCCTTCACCTAGCTTGTTGGGAACACAAAGTTTCTTTTCAGTTGCAAACTCCATTCCATACATATATATGGGGAGGAACTAGCTCCAACTCGGTTCGACAGTGAAAACTGCAGGAACTTCAAACCGGCACTAGGAATCAGACTGAGAAAGCAGAGAATAAGTGTCTCCTGCAACCCGTTCCCTTGGTGCTAGATGAACGAACGTCTCTCCACTAGCTCAGTTCTTAGAGATAAGTGTGTGTGAAAGCCGTCCTTCACCTAGCTTGTTGGGAACACAAAGTTACTTTTCAGTTGCAAACTCCATTCCATACATTTATATGGGGAGGTACTAGCTCCAACTCGGTTTGACAGTGAAAACTGCAGGAACTTCAAACCGGCACTAGGAAACAGACTGAGAAAGCAGAGAAATAGTGTCTCCTGCAACCCGTTCCCTTGGTGCTAGATGAACGAACGTCTCTCCACTTGCTCAGTTCTGAGAGATAAGTGTGTGTGAAAGCCGTCCTTCACCTAGCTTGTAGGGAACACAAAGTTTCTTTTCAGTTGCAAACTCCATTCCATACATATATATGGGGAGGAACTAGCTCCAACTCGGTTTGACAGTGAAAACTGCAGGAACTTCAAACCGGCACTAGGAAACAAACAGAGAAAGCAGAGAAAAAGTGTCTCCTGCAACCCGTTCCTTTGGTGCTAGATGAACGAACGTCTCTCCACTTGCTCAGTTCTGAGAGATAAATGTGTGTGAAAGCCGTCCTTCACCTAGCTTGTTGGGAACACAAAGTTTCTTTTCAGTTGCAAACTCCATTCCATACATATATATGGGGAGGAACTAGCTCCAACTCGGTTTGACAGTGAAAACTGCAGGAACTTCAAACCGGCACTAGGAAACAGACTGAGAAAGCAGAGAAAAAGTGTCTCCTGCAACCCGTTTCCTTGGTGCTAGATGAACGAAAGTCTCTCCACTTGCTCAGTTCTGAGAGATAAGTGTGTGTGAAAGCCGTCCTTCACCTAGCTTGTTGGGAACACAAAGTTTCTTTTCAGTTGCAAACTCCATTCCATACATATATATGGGGAGGAACTAGCTCCAACTCGGTTTGACAGTGAAAACTGCAGGAACTTCAAACCGGCACTAGGAAACGGACTGAGAAAGCAGAGAAAAAGTGTCTCCTGCAACCCGTTCCCTTGGTGCTAGATGAACGAACGTCTCTCCACCTGCTCAGTTCTGAGAGATAAGTGTGTGTGAAAGCCGTCCTTCACCTAGCTTGTTGGGAACACAAAGTTTCTTTTCAGTTGCAAACTCCATTCCATACATATATATGGGGAGGTACTAGCTCCAACTCGGTTTGACAGTGAAAACTGCAGGAACTTCAAACCGGCACTAGGAAACAGACTGAGAAAGCAGAGAAATAGTGTCTCCTGCAACCCGTTCCCTTGGTGCTAGATGAACGAACGTCTCTCCACTTGCTCAGTTCTGAGAGATAAGTGTGTGTGAAAGCCGTCCTTCACCTAGCTTGTAGGGAACACAAAGTTTCTTTTCAGTTGCAAACTCCATTCCATACATATATATGGGGAGGAACTAGCTCCAACTCGGTTTGACAGTGAAAACTGCAGGAACTTCAAACCGGCACTAGGAAACAAACAGAGAAAGCAGAGAAAAAGTGTCTCCTGCAACCCGTTCCTTTGGTGCTAGATGAACGAACGTCTCTCCACTTGCTCAGTTCTGAGAGATAAATGTGTGTGAAAGCCGTCCTTCACCTAGCTTGTTGGGAACACAAAGTTTCTTTTCAGTTGCAAACTCCATTCAATACATATATATGGGGAGGAACTAGCTCCAACTCGGTTTGACAGTGAAAACTGCAGGAACTTCAAACCGGCACTAGGAAACAGACTGAGAAAGCAGAGAAAAAGTGTCTCCTGCAACCCGTTTCCTTGGTGCTAGATGAACGAAAGTCTCTCCACTTGCTCAGTTCTGAGAGATAAGTGTGTGTGAAAGCCGTCCTTCACCTAGCTTGTTGGGAACACAAAGTTTCTTTTCAGTTGCAAACTCCATTCCATACATATATATGGGGAGGAACTAGCTCCAACTCGGTTTGACAGTGAAAACTGCAGGAACTTCAAACCGGCACTAGGAAACAAACAGAGAAAGCAGAGAAAAAGTGTCTCCTGCAACCCGTTCCTTTGGTGCTAGATGAACGAACGTCTCTCCACTTGCTCAGTTCTGAGAGATAAGTGTGTGTGAAAGCCGTCCTTCACCTAGCTTGTTGGGAACACAAAGTTTCTTTTCAGTTGCAAACTCCATTCCATACATATATATGGGGAGGAACTAGCTCCAACTCGGTTTGACAGTGAAAACTGCAGGAACTTCAAACCGGCACTAGGAAACAGACTGAGAAAGCAGAGAAAAAGTGTCTCCTGCAACCCGTTTCCTTGGTGCTAGATGAACGAAAGTCTCTCCACTTGCTCAGTTCTGAGAGATAAGTGTGTGTGAAAGCCGTCCTTCACCTAGCTTGTTGGGAACACAAAGTTTCTTTTCAGTTGCAAACTCCATTCCATACTAATATATGGGGAGGTACTAGCTCCAACTCGGTTTGACAGTGAAAACTGCAGGAACTTCCAACCGGCACTAGGAAAAAGACTGAGAAAGCAGAGAAAAAGTGTCTCCTGCAACCCGTTCCCTTGGTGCTAGATGAACGAACGTCTCTCCACTTGCTCAGTTCTGAGAGATAAGTGTGTGTGAAAGCCGTCCTTCACCTAGCTTTTTGGGAACACAAAGTTTCTTTTCAGTTGCAAACTCCATTCCATACATATATATGGGGAAGGACTAGCTCCAACTCGGTTTGACAGTGGAAACTGCAGGAACTTCAAACCGGCACTAGGTAACAGACTGAGAAAGCAGAGAAAAAGTGTCTCCTGCAACCCGTTCCCTTGGTGCTAGATGAACGAACGTCTCTCCACTTGCTCAGTTCTGAGAGATAAGTGTGTGTGAAAGCCGTCCTTCACCTAGCTTGTTGGGAACACAAAGTTTCTTTTCAGTTGCAAACTCCATTCCATACATATATATGGGGAGGTACTAGCTCCAACTCTGTTTGACAGTGAAAACTGCAGGAACTTCAAACCGGCACTAGGAAACGGACTGAGAAAGCAGAGAAAAAGTGTCTCCTGCAACCCGTTCCCTTGGTGCTAGATGAACGAACGTCTCTCCACCTGCTCAGTTCTGAGAGATAAGTGTGTGTGAAAGCCGTCCTTCACCTAGCTTGTTGGGAACACAAAGTTTCTTTTCAGTTGCAAACTCCATTCCATACATATATATGGGGAGGTACTAGCTCCAACTCGGTTTGACAGTGAAAACTGCAGGAACTTCAAACCAGCACTAGGAAACAGACTGAGAAAGCAGAGAAAAAGTGTCTCCTGCAACCCGTTCCCTTGGTGCTAGATGAACGAACGTCTCTCCACTTGCTCAGTTCTGAGAGATAAGTGTGTGTGAAAGCCGTCCTTCACCTAGCTTGTTGGGAACACAAAGTTTCTTTTCAGTTGCAAACTCCATTCCATACATTTATATGGGGAGGTACTAGCTCCAACTCGGTTCGACAGTGAAAACAGCAGGTACTTCAAACAGGCACTAGGAAACAGACTGAGAAAGCAGAGAAAAAGTGTCTCCTGCAACCCGTTCCCTTGGTGCTAGATGAACGAACGTCTCTCCACTTGCTCAGTTCTGAGAGATAAGTGTGTGTGAAAGCCGTCCTTCACCTAGCTTGTTGGGAACACAAAGTTTCTTTTCAGTTGCAAACTCCATTCCATACATATATATGGGGAGGTACTAGCTCCAACTCGGTTTGACAGTGAAAACTGCAGGAACTTCCAACCGGCACTAGGAAACAGACTGAGAAAGCAGAGAAAAAGTGTCTCCTGCAACCCGTTCCCTTGGTGCTAGATGAACGAACGTCTCTCCACTTGCTCTGTTCTGAGAGATAAGTGTGTGTGAAAGCCGTCCTTCACCTTGCTTGTTGGGAACACAAAGTTTCTTTTCAGTTGCAAACTCCATTCCATACATATATATGGGGAGGTACTAGCTCCAACTCGGTTTGACAGTGAAAACTGCAGGAACTTCAAACCGGCACTAGGAAACAGACTGAGAAAGCAGAGAAAAAGTGTCTCCTGCAACCCGTTCCCTTGGTGCTAGATGAACGAACGTCTCTCCACTTGCTCAGTTCTGAGAGATAAGTGTGTGTGAAAGCCGTCCTTCACATAGCTTGTTGGGAACACAAAGTTTCTTTTCAGTTGCAAACTCCATTCCATACATTTATATGGGGAGGTACTAGCTCCAACTCGGTTTGACAGTGAAAACTGCAGGAACTTCATACCGGCACTAGGAAACAGACTGAGAAAGCAGAGAAAAAGTGTCTCCTGCAACCCGTTCCCTTGGTGCTAGATGAACGAACGTCTCTCCACTTGCTCAGTTCTGAGAGATAAGTGTGTGTGAAAGCCGTCCTTCACCTAGCTTGTTGGGAACACAAAGTTTCTTTTCAGTTGCAAACTCCATTCCATACATTTATATGGGGAGGTACTAGCTCCAACTCGGTTTGACAGTGAAAACTGCAGGAACTTCAAACCGGCACTAGGAAACAGACTGAGAAATCAGAGAAAAAAAGTCTCCTGCAACCCGTTCCCTTGGTGCTAGATGAACGAACGTCTCTCCACTTGCTCAGTTCAGAGAGATAAGTGTGTGTGAAAGCCGTCCTTCAACTAGCTTGTTGGGAACACAAAGATTCTTTTCAGTTGCAAACTCCATTCCATACATATATATGGGGAGGAACTAGCTCCAACTCGGTTTGACAGTGAAAACTGCAGGAACTTCAAACCGGCACTAGGAAACAGACTGAGAAAGCAGAGAAAAAGTGCCTCCTGCAACCCGTTCCCTTGGTGCTAGATGAACGAACGTCTCTCCACCTGCTCAGTTCAAAGAGATAAGTGTGTGTGAAAGCCGTCCTTCACCTAGCTTGTTGGGAACACAAAGTTTCTTTTCAGTTGCAAACTCCATTCCATACATATATATGGGGAGGTACTATCTCCAACTCGGTTTGACAGTGAAAACTGCAGGAACTTCCAACCGGCACTAGGAAACAGACTGAGAAAGCAGAGAAAAAGTGTCTCCTGCAACCCGTTCCCTTGGTGCTAGATGAACGAACGTCTCTCCACTTGCTCAGTTCTGAGAGATAAGTGTGTGTGAAAGCCGTCCTTCACCTAGCTTGTTGGGAACACAAAGTTTCTTTTCAGTTGCAAACTCCATTCCATACATATATATGGGGAGGTACTAGCTCCAACTCGGTTTGACAGTGAAAACTGCAGGAACTTCAAACCGGCACTAGGAAACAGACTGAGAAAGCAGAGAAAAAGTGTCTCCTGCAACCCGTTCCCTTGGTGCTAGATGAACGAACGTCTCTCCACTTGCTCTGTTCTGAGAGATAAGTGTGTGTGAAAGCCGTCCTTCACCTTGCTTGTTGGGAACACAAAGTTTCTTTTCAGTTGCAAACTCCATTCCATACATATATATGGGGAGGTACTAGCTCCAACTCGGTTTGACAGTGAAAACTGCAGGAACTTCAAACCGGCACTAGGAAACAGACTGAGAAAGCAGAGAAAAAGTGTCTCCTGCAACCCGTTCCCTTGGTGCTAGATGAACGAACGTCTCTCCACTTGCTCAGTTCTGAGAGATAAGTGTGTGTGAAAGCCGTCCTTCACATAGCTTGTTGGGAACACAAAGTTTCTTTTCAGTTGCAAACTCCATTCCATACATTTATATGGGGAGGTACTAGCTCCAACTCGGTTTGACAGTGAAAACTGCAGGAACTTCAAACCGGCACTAGGAAACAGACTGAGAAAGCAGAGAAAAAGTGTCTCCTGCAACCCGTTCCCTTGGTGCTAGATGAACGAACGTCTCTCCACTTGCTCAGTTCTGAGAGATAAGTGTGTGTGAAAGCCGTCCTTCACCTAGCTTGTTGGGAACACAAAGTTTCTTTTCAGTTGCAAACTCCATTCCATACATTTATATGGGGAGGTACTAGCTCCAACTCGGTTTGACAGTGAAAACTGCAGGAACTTCAAACCGGCACTAGGAAACAGACTGAGAAATCAGAGAAAAAAAGTCTCCTGCAACCCGTTCCCTTGGTGCTAGATGAACGAACGTCTCTCCACTTGCTCAGTTCAGAGAGATAAGTGTGTGTGAAAGCCGTCCTTCAACTAGCTTGTTGGGAACACAAAGATTCTTTTCAGTTGCAAACTCCATTCCATACATATATATGGGGAGGAACTAGCTCCAACTCGGTTTGACAGTGAAAACTGCAGGAACTTCAAACCGGCACTAGGAAACAGACTGAGAAAGCAGAGAAAAAGTGCCTCCTGCAACCCGTTCCCTTGGTGCTAGATGAACGAACGTCTCTCCACCTGCTCAGTTCAAAGAGATAAGTGTGTGTGAAAGCCGTCCTTCACCTAGCTTGTTGGGAACACAAAGTTTCTTTTCAGTTGCAAACTCCATTCCATACATATATATGGGGAGGTACTAGCTCCAACTCGGTTTGACAGTGAAAACTGCAGGAACTTCCAACCGGCACTAGGAAACAGACTGAGAAAGCAGAGAAAAAGTGTCTCCTGCAACCCGTTCCCTTGGTGCTAGATGAACGAACGTCTCTCCACTTGCTCAGTTCTGAGAGATAAGTGTGTGTGAAAGCCGTCCTTCACCTAGCTTGTTGGGAACACAAAGTTTCTTTTCAGTTGCAAACTCCATTCCATACATATATATGGGGAGGTACTAGCTCCAACTCGGTTTGACAGTGAAAACTGCAGGAACTTCAAACCGGCACTAGGAAACAGACTGAGAAAGCAGAGAAAAAGTGTCTCCTGCAACCCGTTCCCTTGGTGCTAGATGAACGAACGTCTCTCCACTTGCTCTGTTCTGAGAGATAAGTGTGTGTGAAAGCCGTCCTTCACCTTGCTTGTTGGGAACACAAAGTTTCTTTTCAGTTGCAAACTCCATTCCATACATATATATGGGGAGGTACTAGCTCCAACTCGGTTTGACAGTGAAAACTGCAGGAACTTCAAACCGGCACTAGGAAACAGACTGAGAAAGCAGAGAAAAAGTGTCTCCTGCAACCCGTTCCCTTGGTGCTAGATGAACGAACGTCTCTCCACTTGCTCAGTTCTGAGAGATAAGTGTGTGTGAAAGCCGTCCTTCACATAGCTTGTTGGGAACACAAAGTTTCTTTTCAGTTGCAAACTCCATTCCATACATTTATATGGGGAGGTACTAGCTCCAACTCGGTTTGACAGTGAAAACTGCAGGAACTTCAAACCGGCACTAGGAAACAGACTGAGAAAGCAGAGAAAAAGTGTCTCCTGCAACCCGTTCCCTTGGTGCTAGATGAACGAACGTCTCTCCACTTGCTCAGTTCTGAGAGATAAGTGTGTGTGAAAGCCGTCCTTCACCTAGCTTGTTGGGAACACAAAGTTTCTTTTCAGTTGCAAACTCCATTCCATACATTTATATGGGGAGGTACTAGCTCCAACTCGGTTTGACAGTGAAAACTGCAGGAACTTCAAACCGGCACTAGGAAACAGACTGAGAAATCAGAGAAAAAAAGTCTCCTGCAACCCGTTCCCTTGGTGCTAGATGAACGAACGTCTCTCCACTTGCTCAGTTCAGAGAGATAAGTGTGTGTGAAAGCCGTCCTTCAACTAGCTTGTTGGGAACACAAAGATTCTTTTCAGTTGCAAACTCCATTCCATACATATATATGGGGAGGAACTAGCTCCAACTCGGTTTGACAGTGAAAACTGCAGGAACTTCAAACCGGCACTAGGAAACAGACTGAGAAAGCAGAGAAAAAGTGCCTCCTGCAACCCGTTCCCTTGGTGCTAGATGAACGAACGTCTCTCCACCTGCTCAGTTCTGAGAGATAAGTGTGTGTGAAAGCCGTCCTTCACCTAGCTTGTTGGGAACACAAAGTTTCTTTTCAGTTGCAAACTCCATTCCATACATATATATGGGGAGGTACTAGCTCCAACTCGGTTTGACAGTGAAAACTGCAGGAACTTCAAACCGGCACTAGGAAACAGACTGAGAAAGCAGAGAAAAATTGTCTCCTGCAACCCGTTCCCTTGGTGCTAGATGAACGAACGTCTCTCCACTTGCTCAGTTCTGAGAGATAAGTGTGTGTGAAAGCCGTCCTTCACCTAGCTTGTTGGGAACACAAAGTTTCTTTTCAGTTGCAAACTCCATTCCATAGTTATATATGGGGAGGTACTAGCTCCAACTCGGTTCGACAGTGAAAACAGCAGGTACTTCAAACCGGCACTAGGAAACAGACTGAGAAAGCAGAGAAAAAGTGTCTCCTGCAACCCGTTCCCTTGGTGCTAGATGAACGAACGTCTCTCCACTTGCTCAGTTCTGAGAGATAAGTGTGTGTGAAAGCCGTCCTTCACCTAGCTTGTTGGGAACACAAAGTTTCTTTTCAGTTGCAAACTCCATTCCATACATATATATGGGGAGGTACTAGCTCCAACTCGGTTTGACAGTGAAAACTGCAGGAACTTCAAACCGGCACTAGGAAACAGACTGAGAAAGCAGAGAAAAAGTGTCTCCTGCAACCCGTTCCCTTGGTGCTAGATGAACGAACGTCTCTCCACTTGCTCAGTTCTGAGAGATAAGTGTGTGTGAAAGCCGTCCTTCACCTAGCTTGTTGGGAACACAAAGTTTCTTTTCAGTTGCAAACTCCATTCCATACATATATATGGGGAGGTACTAGCTCCAACTCGGTTTCACAGTGAAAACTGCGGGAACTTCCAACCGGCACTAGGAAACAGACTGAGAAAGCAGAGAAAAAGTGTCTCCTGCAACCCGTTCCCTTGGTGCTAGATGAACGAACGTCTCTCCACTTGCTCAGTTCTGAGAGATAAGTGTGTGTGAAAGCCGTCCTTCACCTAGCTTGTTGGGAACACAAAGTTTCTTTTCAGTTGCAAACTCCATTCCATACATATATATGGGGAGGAACTAGCTCCAACTCGGTTTGACAGTGAAAACTGCAGGAACTTCAAACCGGCACTAGGAAACAGACTGAGAAAGCAGAGAAAAAGTGTCTCCTGCAACCCGTTTCCTTGGTGCTAGATGAACGAACGTCTCTCCACTTGCTCAGTTCTGAGAGATAAGTGTGTGTGAAAGCCGTCCTTCACCTAGTTTGTTGGGAACACAAAGTTTCTTTTCAGTTGCAAACTCCATTCCATACATATATATGGGGAGGTACTAGCTCCAACTCGGTTTGACGGTGAAAACTGCAGGAACTTCCAACCGGCACTAGGAAACAGACTGAGAAAGCAGAGAAAAAGTGTCTCCTGCAACCCGTTCCCTTGGTGCTAGATGAACGAACGTCTCTCCACTTGCTCAGTTCTGAGAGATAAGTGTGTGTGAAAGCCGTCCTTCACCAAACTTGTTGGGAACACAAAGTTTCTTTTCAGTTGCAAACTCCATTCCATACATATATATGGGGAGGTACTAGCTCCAACTCGGTTTGACAGTGAAAACTGCAGGAACTTCCAACCGGCCCTAGGAAACAGACTGAGAAAGCAGAGAAAAGTGTCTCCTGCAACCCGTTCCCTTGGTGCTAGATGAACGAACGTCTCTCCACTTGCTCAGTTCTGAGAGATATGTGCGTGTGAAAGCCGTACTTCACCTAGCTTGTTGGGAACACAAAGTTTCTTTTCAGTTGCAAACTCCATTCCATACATATATATGGGGAAGTACTAGCTCCAACTCGGTTTGACAGTGAAAACTGCAGGAACTTCAAACCGGCACTAGGTAACAGACTGAGAAAGCAGAGAAAAAGTGTCTCCTGCAACCCGTTCCCTTGGTGCTAGACCAACGAACGTCTCTCCACTTGCTCAGTTCTGAGAGATAAGTGTGTGTGAAAGCCGTCCTTCACCTAGCTTGTTGGGAACACAAAGTTTCTTTTCAGTTGCAAACTCCATTCCATACATATATATGGGGAGGAACAAGCTCCAACTCGTTTTGACAGTGAAAACTGCAGGAACTTCAAACCGGCACTAGGAAACAGTCTGAGAAAGCAGAGAAAAAGTGTCTCCTGCAACCCGTTCCCTTGGTGCTAGATGAACGAACGTCTCTCCACTTGCTCAGTTCTGAGAGATAAGTGTGTGTGAAAGCCGTCCTTCACCTAGCTTGTTGGGAACACAAAGTTTCTTTTCATTTGCAAACTCCATTCCATACATATATATGGGGAGGTACTAGCTCCAACTCGGTTTGACAGTGAAAACTGCAGGAACTTCCAACCGGCACTAGGAAACAGACTGAGAAAGCAGAGAAAAAGTGTCTCCTGCAACCCGTTCCCTTGGTGCTAGATGAACGAACGTCTCTCCACTTGCTCAGTTCTGAGAGATAAGTGTGTGTGAAAGCCGTCCTTCACCTAGCTTGTTGGGAACACAAAGTTTCTTTTCAGTTGCAAACTCCATTCCATACTTATATATGGGGAGGTACTAGCTCCAACTCGGTTCGACAGTGAAAACTGCAGGTACTTCAAACCGGCACTAGGAAACAGACTGAGAAAGCAGAGAAAAAGTGTCTCCTGCAACCCGTTCCCTTGGTGCTAGATGAACGAACGTCTCTCCACTTGCTCAGTTCTGAGAGATAAGTGTGTGTGAAAGCCGTCCTTCACCTAGCTTGTTGGGAACACAAAGTTTCTTTTCAGTTGCAAACTCCATTCCATACATATATATGGGGAGGAACTAGCTCCAACTCGGTTTGACAGTGAAAACTGCAGGAACTTCCAACCGGCACTAGGAAACAGACTGAGAAAGCAGAGAAAAAGTGTCTCCTGCAACCCGTTCCCTTGGTGCTAGATGAACGAACGTCTCTCCACTTGCTCAGTTCTGAGAGATAAGTGTGTGTGAAAGCCGTCCTTCACCTAGCTTGTTGGGAACACAAAGTTTCTTTTCAGTTGCAAACTCCATTCCATACATATATATGGGGAGGTACTAGCTCCAACTCGGTTTGACAGTGAAAACTGCAGGAACTTCCAACCGGCACTAGGAAACAGACTGAGAAAGCAGAGAAAAAGTGTCTCCTGCAACCCGTTCCCTTGGTGCTAAATGAACGAACGTCTCTCCACTTGCTCAGTTCTGAGAGATAAGTGTGTGTGAAAGCCGTCCTTCACCTAGCTTGTTGGGAACACAAAGTTTCTTTTCAGTTGCAAACTCATTCCATACATATATATGGGGAAGGACTAGCTCCAACTCGGTTTGACAGTGGAAACTGCAGGAACTTCAAACCGGCACTAGGTAACAGACTGAGAAAGCAGAGAAAAAGTGTGTCCTGCAACCCGTTCCCTTGGTGCTAGATGAACGAACGTCTCTCCACTTGCTCAGTTCTGAGAGATAAGTGTGTGTGAAAGCCGTCCTTCACCTAGCTTGTTGGGAACACAAAGTTTCTTTTCAGTTGCAAACTCCAATCCATACATATATATGGGGAGGTACTAGCTCCAACTCGGTTTGACAGTGAAAACTGCAGGAACTTCAAACCGGCACTAGGAAACAGACTGAGAAAGCAGAGAAAAAGTGTCTCCTGCAACCCGTTCCCTTGGTGCTAGATGAACGAACGTCTCTCCACTTGCTCAGTTCTGAGAGATAATTGTGTGTGAAAGCCGTCCTTCACCTAGCTTGTTGGGAACACAAAGTTTCTTTTCAGTTGCAAACTCCATTCCATACATATATATGGGGAGGAACTAGCTCCAACTCGGTTCGACAGTGAAAACTGCAGGAACTTCAAACCGGCACTAGGAATCAGACTGAGAAAGCAGAGAAAAAGTGTCTCCTGCAACCCGTTCCCTTGGTGCTAGATGAACGAACGTCTCTCCACTAGCTCAGTTCTTAGAGATAAGTGTGTGTGAAAGCCGTCCTTCACCTAGCTTGTTGGGAACACAAAGTTTCTTTTCAGTTGCAAACTCCATTCCATACATTTATATGGGGAGGTACTAGCTCCAACTCGGTTTGACAGTGAAAACTGCAGGAACTTCAAACCGGCACTAGGAAACAGACTGAGAAAGCAGAGAAATAGTGTCTCCTGAAACCCGTTCCCTTGGTGCTAGATGAACGAACGTCTCTCCACTTGCTCAGTTCTGACAGATAAGTGTGTGTGAAAGCCGTCCTTCACCTAGCTTGTAGGGAACACAAAGTTTCTTTTCAGTTGCAAACTCCATTCCATACATTTATAAGGGGAGGTACTAGCTCCAACTCGGTTTGACAGTGAAAACTGCAGGAACTTCAAACCGGCACTAGGAAACAGTCTGAGAAAGCAGAGAAAAAGTGTCTCCTGCAACCCGTTCCCTTGGTGCTAGATGAACGAACGTCTCTCCACTTGCTCAGTTCTGAGAGATAAGTGTGTGTGAAAGCCGTCCTTCACCTAGCTTGTTGGGAACACAAAGTTTCTTTTCAGTTGCAAACTCCATTCCATACATATATATGGGGAGGAACTAGCTCCAACTCGGTTTGACAGTGAAAACTGCAGGAACTTCAAACCGGCACTAGGAAACAAACACAGAAAGCAGAGAAAAAGTGTCTCCTGCAACCCGTTCCTTTGGTGCTAGATGAACGAACGTCTCTCCACTTGCTCAGTTCTGAGAGATAAGTGTGTGTGAAAGCCGTCCTTCACCTAGCTTGTTGGGAACACAAAGTTTCTTTTCAGTTGCAAACTCCATTCCGTACATATATATGGGGAGGTACTAGCTCCAACTCGGTTTGACAGTGAAAACTGCAGGAACTTCAAACCGGCACTAGGAAACAGACTGAGAAAGCAGAGAAAAAGTGTCTCCTGCAACCCGTTCCCTTGGTGCTAGATGAACGAATGTCTCTCCACTTGCTCAGTTTTGAGAGATAAGTGTGTGTGAAAGCCGTCCTTCACCTAGCTTGTTGGGAACACAAAGTTTCTTTTCAGTTGCAAACTCCATTCCATACATATATATGGGGAGGAACTAGCTCCAACTCGGTTTGACAGTGAAAACTGCAGGAACTTCAAACCGGCACTAGGAAACAGACTGATAAAGCAGAGAAAAAGTGTCTCCTGCAACCCGTTCCCTTGGTGCTAGATGAACGAACGTCTCTCCACTTGCTCAGTTCTGAGAGATAAGTGTGTGTGAAAGCCGTCCTTCACCTAGCTTGTTGGGAACACAAAGTTTCTTTTCAGTTGCAAACTCCATTCCATACATATATATGGGGAGGAACTAGCTCCAACTCGGTTTTACAGTGAAAACTGCAGGAACTTCAAACCGGCACTAGGAAACAGACTGATAAAGCAGAGAAAAAGTGTCTCCTGCAACCCGTTACCTTGGTGCTAGATGAACGAACGTCTCTCCACTTGCTCAGTTCTGAGAGATAAGTGTGTGTGAAAGCCGTCCTTCACCTAGCTTGTTGGGAACACAAAGTTTCTTTTCAGTTGCAAACTCCATTCCATACATTTATATGGGGAGGTACTAGCTCCAACTCGGTTTGACAGTGAAAACTGCAGGAACTTCAAACCGGCACTAGGAAACAGACTGAGAAAGCAGAGAAAAAGTGTCTCCTGCAACCCGTTCCCTTGGTGCTAGATGAACGAACGTCTCTCCACTTGCACAGTTCTGAGAGATAAGTGTGTGTGAAAGCCGTCCTTCACCTAGCTTGTTGGGAACACAAAGTTTATTTTCAGTTGCAAACTCCATTCCATACATATATATGGGGAGGTACTAGCTCCAACTCGGTTTGACAGTGAAAACTGCAGGAACTTCAAACCGGCACTAGGTAACAGACTGAGAAAGCAGAGAAAAAGTGTCTCCTGCAACCCGTTCCCTTGGTGCTAGATGAACGAACGTCTCTCCACTTGCTCAGTTCTGAGAGATAAGTGTGTGTGAAAGCCGTCCTTCACCTAGCTTGTTGGGAACACAAAGTTTCTTTTCAGTTGCAAACTCCATTCCATACATATATATGGGGAGGAACTAGCTCCAACTCGGTTTGACAGTGAAAACTGCAGGAACTTCAAACCGGCACTAGGTAACAGACTGAGAAAGAAGAGAAAAAGTGTCTCCTGCAACCCGTTCCCTTGGTGCTAGATGAACGAACGTCTCTCCACTTGCTCAGTTCTGAGAGATAAGTGTGTGTGAAAGCCGTCCTTCACCTAGCTTGTTGGGAACACAAAGTTTCTTTTCAGTTGCAAACTCCATTCCATACATTTATATGGGGAGGTACTAGCTCCAACTCGGTTTGACAGTGAAAACTGCAGGAACTTCAAACCGGCACTAGGAAACAGACTGATAAAGCAGAGAAAAAGTGTCTCCTGCAACCCGTTCCCTTGGTGCTAGATGAACGAACGTCTCTCCACTTGCTCAGTTCTGAGAGATAAGTGTGTGTGAAAGCCGTCCTTCACCTAGCTTGTTGGGAACACAAAGTTTCTTTTCAGTTGCAAACTCCATTCCATACATATATACGGGAAGGAACTAGCTCCAACTCGGTTTTACAGTGAAAACTGCAGGAACTTCAAACCGGCACTAGGAAACAGACTGAGAAAGCAGGGAAAAAGTGTCTCCTGCAACCCGTTCCCTTGGTGCTAGATGAACGAACGTCTCTCCACTTGCTCAGTTCTGAGAGATAAGTGTGTGTGAAAGCCGTCCTTCACCTAGCTTGTTGGGAACACAAAGTTTCTTTTCAGTTGCAAACTCCATTCCGTACATATATATGGGGAGGTACTAGCTCCAACTCGATTTTACAGTGAAAACTGCAGGAACTTCAAACCGGCACTAGGAAACAGACTGAGAAAGCAGAGAAAAAGTGTCTCCTGCAACCCGTTCCCTTGGTGCTAGATGAACGATCGTCTCTCCACTTGCTCAGTTTTGAGGGATAAGTGTGTGTGAAAGCCGTCCTTCACCTAGCTTGTTGGGAACACAAAGTTTCTTTTCAGTTGCAAACTCCATTCCATACATATATATGGGGAGGAACTAGCTCCAACTCGGTTTTACAGTGAAAACTGCAGGAACTTCAAACCGGCACTAGGAAACAGACTGATAAAGCAGAGAAAAAGTGTCTCCTGCAACCCGTTCCCTTGGTGCTAGATGAACGAACGTCTCTCCACTTGCTCAGTTCTGAGAGATAAGTGTGTGTGAAAGCCGTCCTTCACCTAGCTTGTTGGGAACACAAAGTTTCTTTTCAGTTGCAAACTCCATTCCATACATTTATATGGGGAGGTACTAGCTCCAACTCGGTTTGACAGTGAAAACTGCAGGAACTTCAAACCGGCACTAGGAAACAGACTGAGAAAGCAGAGAAAAAGTGTCTCCTGCAACCCGTTCCCTTGGTGCTAGATGAACGAACGTCTCTCCACTTGCTCAGTTCTGAGAGATAAGTGTGTGTGAAAGCCGTCCTTCACCTAGCTTGTTGGGAACACAAAGTTTCTTTTCAGTTGCAAACTCCATTCCATACATTTATATGGGGAGGTACTAGCTCCAACTCGGTTTGACAGTGAAAACTGCAGGAACTTCAAACCGGCACTAGGAAACAGACTGAGAAAGCAGAGAAAAAGTGTCTCCTGCAACCCGTTCCCTTGGTGCTAGATGAACGAACGTCTCTCCACTTGCTCAGTTCTGAGAGATAAGTGTGTGTGAAAGCCGTCCTTCACCTAGCTTGTTGGGAACACAAAGTTTATTTTCAGTTGCAAACTCCATTCCATACATATATATGGGGAGGTACTAGCTCCAACTCGGTTTGACAGTGAAAACTGCAGGAACTTCAAACCGGCACTAGGAAACAGACTGAGAAAGCAGAGAAAAAGTGTCTCCTGCAACCCGTTCCCTTGGTGCTAGATGAACGAACGTCTCTCCACTTGCTCAGTTCTGAGAGATAAGTGTGTGTGAAAGCCGTCCTTCACCTAGCTTGTTGGGAACACAAAGTTTCTTTTCAGTTGCAAACTCCATTCCATACATATATATGGGAAGGAACTAGCTCCAACTCGGTTTGACAGTGAAAACTGCAGGAACTTCAAACCGGCACTAGGTAACAGACTGAGAAAGCAGAGAAAAAGTGTCTCCTGCAACCCGTTCCCTTGGTGCTAGATGAACGAACGTCTCTCCACTTGCTCAGTTCTGAGAGATAAGTGTGTGTGAAAGCCGTCCTTCACCTAGCTTGTTGGGAACACAAAGTTTCTTTTCAGTTGCAAACTCCATTCCGTACATATATATGGGGAGGTACTAGCTCCAACTCGGTTTTACACTGAAAACTGCAGGAACTTCAAACCGGCACTAGGAAACAGACTGAGAAAGCAGAGAAAAAGTGTCTCCTGCAACCCGTTCCCTTGGTGCTAGATGAACGAACGTCTCGCCACTTGCTCAGTTTTGAGAGATAAGTGTGTGTGAAAGCCGTCCTTCACCTAGCTTGTTGGGAACACAAAGTTTCTTTTCAGTTGCAAACTCCATTCCATACATATATATGGGGAGGAACAAGCTCCAACTCGGTTTGACAGTGAAAACTGCAGGAACTTCAAACCGGCACTAGGAAACAGACTGAGAAAGCAGAGAAAAAGTGTCTCCTGCAACCCGTTCCCTTGGTGCTAGATGAACGAACGTCTCTCCACTTGCTCAGTTCTGAGAGATAAGTGTGTGTGAAAGCCGTCCTTCACCTACCTTGTTGGGAACACAAAGTTTCTTTTCAGTTGCAAACTCCATTCCATACATTTATATGGGGAGGTACTAGCTCCAACTCGGTTTGACAGTGAAAACTGCAGGAACTTCCAACCGGCACTAGGAAACAGACTGAGAAAGCAGAGAAAAAGTGTCTCCTGCAAACCGTTCCCTTGGTGCTAGATGAACGAACGTCTCTCCACTTGCTCAGTTCTGAGAGATAAGTGTGTGTGAAAGCCGTCCTTCACCTAGCTTGTTGGGAACACAAAGTTTCTTTTCAGTTGCAAACTCCATTCCATACATATATATGGGGAGGTACTAGCTCCAACTCGGTTTGACAGTGAAAACTGCAGGAACTTCAAACCGGCACTAGGAAACAGACTGAGAAAGCAGAGAAAAAGTGTCTCCTGCAACCCGTTCCCTTGGTGCTAGATGAACGAACGTCTCTCCACTTGCTCAGTTCTGAGAGATAAGTGTGTGTGAAAGCCGTCCTTCACCTAGCTTGTTGGGAACACAAAGTTTCTTTTCAGTTGCAAACTCCATTCCATACATTTATACGGGGAGGTACTAGCTCCAACTCGGTTTGACAGTGAAAACTGCAGGAACTTCAAACCGGCACTAGGAAACAGACTGAGAAAGCAGAGAAAAAGTGTCTCCTGCAACCCGTTCCCTTGGTGCTAGATGAACGAACTTCTCTCCACTTGCTCAGTTCTGAGAGATAAGTGTGTGTGAAAGCCGTCCTTCACCTAGCTTGTTGGGAACACAAAGTTTATTTTCAGTTGCAAACTCCATTCCATACATATATATGGGGAGGTACTAGCTCCAACTCGGTTTGACAGTGAAAACTGCAGGAACTTCAAACCGGCACTAGGTAACAGACTGAGAAAGCAGAGAAAAAGTGTCTCCTGCAACCCGTTCCCTTGGTGCTAGATGAACGAACGTCTCTCCACTTGCTCAGTTCTGAGAGATAAGTGTGTGTGAAAGCCGTCCTTCACCTAGCTTGTTGGGAACACAAAGTTTCTTTTCAGTTGCAAACTCCATTCCATACATATATATGGGGAGGAACTAGCTCCAACTCGGTTTGACAGTGAAAACTGCAGGAACTTCAAACCGGCACTAGGTAACAGACTGAGAAAGCAGAGAAAAAGTGTCTCCTGCCACCCGTTCCCTTGGTGCTAGATGAACGAACGTCTCTCCACTTGCTCAGTTCTGAGAGATAAGTGTGTGTGAAAGCCGTCCTTCACCTAGCTTGTTGGGAACACAAAGTTTCTTTTCAGTTGCAAACTCCATTCCGTACATATATATGGGGAGGTACTAGCTCCAACTCGGTTTGACAGTGAAAACTGCAGGAACTTCAAACCGGCACTAGGAAACAGACTGAGAAAGCAGAGAAAAAGTGTCTCCTGCAACCCGTTCCCTTGGTGCTAGATGAACGAACGTCTCTCCACTTGCTCAGTTCTGAGAGAAAAGTGTGTGTGAAAGCCGTCCTTCACCTAGCTTGTTGGGAACACAAAGTTTCTTTTCAGTTGCAAACTCCATTCCATACATTTATATGGGGAGGTACTAGCTCCAACTCGGTTTGACAGTGAAAACTGCAGGAACTTCCAACCGGCACTAGGAAACAGACTGAGAAAGCAGAGAAAAAGTGTCTCCTGCAAACCGTTCCCTTGGTGCTAGATGAACGAACGTCTCTCCACTTGCTCAGTTCTGAGAGATAAGTGTGTGTGAAAGCCGTCCTTCACCTAGCTTGTTGGGAACACAAAGTTTCTTTTCAGTTGCAAACTCCATTCCATACATATATATGGGGAGGAACTAGCTCCAACTCGGTTTGACAGTGAAAACTGCAGGAACTTCAAACCGGCACTAGGAAACAGACTGAGAAAGCAGAGAAAAAGTGTCTCCTGCAACCCGTTCCCTTGGTGCTAGATGAACGAACGTCTCTCCACTTGCTCAGTTCTGAGAGAAAAGTGTGTGTGAAAGCCGTCCTTCACCTAGCTTGTTGGGAACACAAAGTTTCTTTTCAGTTGCAAACTCCATTCCATACATTTATATGGGGAGGTACTAGCTCCAACTCGGTTTGACAGTGAAAACTGCAGGAACTTCCAACCGGCACTAGGAAACAGACTGAGAAAGCAGAGAAAAAGTGTCTCCTGCAAACCGTTCCCTTGGTGCTAGATGAACGAACGTCTCTCCACTTGCTCAGTTCTGAGAGATAAGTGTGTGTGAAAGCCGTCCTTCACCTAGCTTGTTGGGAACACAAAGTTTCTTTTCAGTTGCAAACTCCATTCCATACATATATATGGGGAGGAACTAGCTCCAACTCGGTTTGACAGTGAAAACTGCAGGAACTTCAAACCGGCACTAGGAAACAGACTGATAAAGCAGAGAAAAAGTGTCTCCTGCAACCCGTTCCCTTGGTGCTAGATGAACGAACGTCTCTCCACTTGCTCAGTTCTGAGAGATAAGTGTGTGTGAAAGCCGTCCTTCACCTAGCTTGTTGGGAACACAAAGTTTCTTTTCAGTTGCAAACTCCATTCCATACATATATATGGGGAGGAACTAGCTCCAACTCGGTTTGACAGTGAAAACTGCAGGAACTTCAAACCGGCACTAGGAAACAGACTGATAAAGCAGAGAAAAAGTGTCTCCTGCAACCCGTTCCCTTGGTGCTAGATGAACGAACGTCTCTCCACTTGCTCAGTTCTGAGAGATAAGTGTGTGTGAAAGCCGTCCTTCACCTAGCTTGTTGGGAACACAAAGTTTCTTTTCAGTTGCAAACTCCATTCCATACATATATATGGGGAGGAACTAGCTCCAACTCGGTTTGACAGTGAAAACTGCAGGAACTTCAAACCGGCACTAGGAAACAGACTGATAAAGCAGAGAAAAAGTGTCTCCTGCAACCCGTTACCTTGGTGCTAGATGAACGAACGTCTCTCCACTTGCTCAGTTCTGAGAGATAAGTGTGTGTGAAAGCCGTCCTTCACCTAGCTTGTTGGGAACACAAAGTTTCTTTTCAGTTGCAAACTCCATTCCATACATTTATATGGGGAGGTACTAGCTCCAACTCGGTTTGACAGTGAAAACTGCAGGAACTTCAAACCGGCACTAGGAAACAGACTGAGAAAGCAGAGAAAAAGTGTCTCCTGCAACCCGTTCCCTTGGTGCTAGATGAACGAACGTCTATCCACTTGCTCAGTTCTGAGAGATAAGTGTGTGTGAAAGCCGTCCTTCACCTAGCTTGTTGGGAACACAAAGTTTATTTTCAGTTGCAAACTCCATTCCATACATATATATGGGGAGGTACTAGCTCCAACTCGGTTTGACAGTGAAAACTGCAGGAACTTCAAACCGGCACTAGGAAACAGACTGAGAAAGCAGAGAAAAAGTGTCTCCTGCAACCCGTTCCCTTGGTGCTAGATGAACGAACGTCTCTCCACTTGCTCAGTTCTGAGAGATAAGTGTGTGTGAAAGCCGTCCTTCACCTAGCTTGTTGGGAACACAAAGTTTATTTTCAGTTGCAAACTCCATTCCATACATATATATGGGGAGGTACTAGCTCCAACTCGGTTTGACAGTGAAAACTGCAGGAACTTCAAACCGGCACTAGGTAACAGACTGAGAAAGCAGAGAAAAAGTGTCTCCTGCAACCCGTTCCCTTGGTGCTAGATGAACGAACGTCTCTCCACTTGCTCAGTTCTGAGAGATAAGTGTGTGTGAAAGCCGTCCTTCACCTAGCTTGTTGGGAACACAAAGTTTCTTTTCAGTTGCAAACTCCATTCCATACATATATATGGGGAGGAACTAGCTCCAACTCGGTTTGACAGTGAAAACTGCAGGAACTTCAAACCGGCACTAGGTAACAGACTGAGAAAGAAGAGAAAAAGTGTCTCCTGCAACCCGTTCCCTTGGTGCTAGATGAACGAACGTCTCTCCACTTGCTCAGTTCTGAGAGATAAGTGTGTGTGAAAGCCGTCCTTCACCTAGCTTGTTGGGAACACAAAGTTTCTTTTCAGTTGCAAACTCCATTCCATACATTTATATGGGGAGGTACTAGCTCCAACTCGGTTTGACAGTGAAAACTGCAGGAACTTCAAACCGGCACTAGGAAACAGACTGATAAAGCAGAGAAAAAGTGTCTCCTGCAACCCGTTCCCTTGGTGCTAGATGAACGAACGTCTCTCCACTTGCTCAGTTCTGAGAGATAAGTGTGTGTGAAAGCCGTCCTTCACCTAGCTTGTTGGGAACACAAAGTTTCTTTTCAGTTGCAAACTCCATTCCATACATATATATGGGGAGGAACTAGCTCCAACTCGGTTTTACAGTGAAAACTGCAGGAACTTCAAACCGGCACTAGGAAACAGACTGAGAAAGCAGGGAAAAAGTGTCTCCTGCAACCCGTTCCCTTGGTGCTAGATGAACGAACGTCTCTCCACTTGCTCAGTTCTGAGAGATAAGTGTGTGTGAAAGCCGTCCTTCACCTAGCTTGTTGGGAACACAAAGTTTCTTTTCAGTTGCAAACTCCATTCCGTACATATATATGGGGAGGTACTAGCTCCAACTCGATTTTACAGTGAAAACTGCAGGAACTTCAAACCGGCACTAGGAAACAGACTGAGAAAGCAGAGAAAAAGTGTCTCCTGCAACCCGTTCCCTTGGTGCTAGATGAACGATCGTCTCTCCACTTGCTCAGTTTTGAGGGATATGTGTGTGTGAAAGCCGTCCTTCAACTAGCTTGTTGGGAACACAAAGTTTCTTTTCAGTTGCAAACTCCATTCCATACATATATATGGGGAGGAACTAGCTCCAACTCGGTTTTACAGTGAAAACTGCAGGAACTTCAAACCGGCACTAGGAAACAGACTGATAAAGCAGAGAAAAAGTGTCTCCTGCAACCCGTTCCCTTGGTGCTAGATGAACGAACGTCTCTCCACTTGCTCAGTTCTGAGAGATAAGTGTGTGTGAAAGCCGTCCTTCACCTAGCTTGTTGCGAACACAAAGTTTCTTTTCAGTTGCAAACTCCATTCCATACATTTATATGGGGAGGTACTAGCTCCAACTCGGTTTGACAGTGAAAACTGCAGGAACTTCAAACCGGCACTAGGAAACAGACTGAGAAAGCAGAGAAAAAGTGTCTCCTGCAACCCGTTCCCTTGGTGCTAGATGAACGAACGTCTCTCCACTTGCTCAGTTCTGAGAGATAAGTGTGTGTGAAAGCCGTCCTTCACCTAGCTTGTTGGGAACACAAAGTTTCTTTTCAGTTGCAAACTCCATTCCATACATTTATATGGGGAGGTACTAGCTCCAACTCGGTTTGACAGTGAAAACTGCAGGAACTTCAAACCGGCACTAGGTAACAGACTGAGAAAGCAGAGAAAAAGTGTCTCCTGCAACCCGTTCCCTTGGTGCTAGATGAACGAACGTCTCTCCACTTGCTCAGTTCTGAGAGATAAGTGTGTGTGAAAGCCGTCCTTCACCTAGCTTGTTGGGAACACAAAGTTTCTTTTCAGTTGCAAACTCCATTCCATACATATATATGGGGAGGAACTAGCTCCAACTCGGTTTGACAGTGAAAACTGCAGGAACTTCAAACCGGCACTAGGTAACAGACTGAGAAAGCAGAGAAAAAGTGTCTCCTGCAACCCGTTCCCTTGGTGCTAGATGAACGAACGTCTCTCCACTTGCTCAGTTCTGAGAGATAAGTGTGTGTGAAAGCCGTCCTTCACCTAGCTTGTTGGGAACACAAAGTTTCTTTTCAGTTGCAAACTCCATTCCGTACATATATATGGGGAGGTACTAGCTCCAACTCGGTTTTACACTGAAAACTGCAGGAACTTCAAACCGGCACTAGGAAACAGACTCAGAAAGCAGAGAAAAAGTGTCTCCTGCAACCCGTTCCCTTGGTGCTAGATGAACGAACGTCTCGCCACTTGCTCAGTTTTGAGAGATAAGTGTGTGTGAAAGCCGTCCTTCAACTAGCTTGTTGGGAACACAAAGTTTCTTTTCAGTTGCAAACTCCATTCCATACATATATATGGGGAGGAACTAGCTCCAACTCGGTTTGACAGTGAAAACTGCAGGAACTTCAAACCGGCACTAGGAAACAGACTGATAAAGCAGAGAAAAAGTGTCTCCTGCAACCCGTTCCCTTGGTGCTAGATGAACGAACGTCTCTCCACTTGCTCAGTTCTGAGAGATAAGTGTGTGTGAAAGCCGTCCTTCACCTACCTTGTTGGGAACACAAAGTTTATTTTCAGTTGCAAACTCCATTCCATACATATATATGGGGAGGTACTAGCTCCAACTCGGTTTGACAGTGAAAACTGCAGGAACTTCAAACCGGCACTAGGAAACAGACTGAGAAAGCAGAGAAAAAGTGTCTCCTGCAACCCGTTCCCTTGGTGCTAGATGAACGAACGTCTCTCCACTTGCTCAGTTCTGAGAGATAAGTGTGTGTGAAAGCCGTCCTTCACCTAGCTTGTTGGGAACACAAAGTTTCTTTTCAGTTGCAAACTCCATTCCATACATTTATATGGGGAGGTACTAGCTCCAACTCGGTTTGACAGTGAAAACTGCAGGAACTTCAAACCGGCACTAGGAAACAGACTGATAAAGCAGAGAAAAAGTGTCTCCTGCAACCCGTTCCCTTGGTGCTAGATGAACGAACGTCTCTCCACTTGCTCAGTTCTGAGAGATAAGTGTGTGTGAAAGCCGTCCTTCACCTAGCTTGTTGGGAACACAAAGTTTCTTTTCAGTTGCAAACTCCATTCCATACATATATATGGGGAGGAACTAGCTCCAACTCGGTTTTACAGTGAAAACTGCAGGAACTTCAAACCGGCACTAGGAAACAGACTGAGAAAGCAGGGAAAAAGTGTCTCCTGCAACCCGTTCCCTTGGTGCTAGATGAACGAACGTCTCTCCACTTGCTCAGTTCTGAGAGATAAGTGTGTGTGAAAGCCGTCCTTCACCTAGCTTGTTGGGAACACAAAGTTTCTTTTCAGTTGCAAACTCCATTCCGTACATATATATGGGGAGGTACTAGCTCCAACTCGATTTTACAGTGAAAACTGCAGGAACTTCAAACCGGCACTAGGAAACAGACTGAGAAAGCAGAGAAAAAGTGTCTCCTGCAACCCGTTCCCTTGGTGCTAGATGAACGATCGTCTCTCCACTTGCTCAGTTTTGAGGGATATGTGTGTGTGAAAGCCGTCCTTCAACTAGCTTGTTGGGAACACAAAGTTTCTTTTCAGTTGCAAACTCCATTCCATACATATATATGGGGAGGAACTAGCTCCAACTCGGTTTTACAGTGAAAACTGCAGGAACTTCAAACCGGCACTAGGAAACAGACTGATAAAGCAGAGAAAAAGTGTCTCCTGCAACCCGTTCCCTTGGTGCTAGATGAACGAACGTCTCTCCACTTGCTCAGTTCTGAGAGATAAGTGTGTGTGAAAGCCGTCCTTCACCTAGCTTGTTGCGAACACAAAGTTTCTTTTCAGTTGCAAACTCCATTCCATACATTTATATGGGGAGGTACTAGCTCCAACTCGGTTTGACAGTGAAAACTGCAGGAACTTCAAACCGGCACTAGGAAACAGACTGAGAAAGCAGAGAAAAAGTGTCTCCTGCAACCCGTTCCCTTGGTGCTAGATGAACGAACGTCTCTCCACTTGCTCAGTTCTGAGAGATAAGTGTGTGTGAAAGCCGTCCTTCACCTAGCTTGTTGGGAACACAAAGTTTCTTTTCAGTTGCAAACTCCATTCCATACATTTATATGGGGAGGTACTAGCTCCAACTCGGTTTGACAGTGAAAACTGCAGGAACTTCAAACCGGCACTAGGTAACAGACTGAGAAAGCAGAGAAAAAGTGTCTCCTGCAACCCGTTCCCTTGGTGCTAGATGAACGAACGTCTCTCCACTTGCTCAGTTCTGAGAGATAAGTGTGTGTGAAAGCCGTCCTTCACCTAGCTTGTTGGGAACACAAAGTTTCTTTTCAGTTGCAAACTCCATTCCGTACATATATATGGGGAGGTACTAGCTCCAACTCGGTTTTACACTGAAAACTGCAGGAACTTCAAACCGGCACTAGGAAACAGACTCAGAAAGCAGAGAAAAAGTGTCTCCTGCAACCCGTTCCCTTGGTGCTAGATGAACGAACGTCTCGCCACTTGCTCAGTTTTGAGAGATAAGTGTGTGTGAAAGCCGTCCTTCAACTAGCTTGTTGGGAACACAAAGTTTCTTTTCAGTTGCAAACTCCATTCCATACATATATATGGGGAGGAACTAGCTCCAACTCGGTTTGACAGTGAAAACTGCAGGAACTTCAAACCGGCACTAGGAAACAGACTGATAAAGCAGAGAAAAAGTGTCTCCTGCAACCCGTTCCCTTGGTGCTAGATGAACGAACGTCTCTCCACTTGCTCAGTTCTGAGAGATAAGTGTGTGTGAAAGCCGTCCTTCACCTACCTTGTTGGGAACACAAAGTTTCTTTTCAGTTGCAAACTCCATTCCATACATTTATATGGGGAGGTACTAGCTCCAACTCGGTTTGACAGTGAAAACTGCAGGAACTTCCAACCGGCACTAGGAAACAGACTGAGAAAGCAGAGAAAAAGTGTCTCCTGCAACCCGTTCCCTTGGTGCTAGATGAACGAACGTCTCTCCACTTGCTCAGTTCTGAGAGATAAGTGTGTGTGAAAGCCGTCCTTCACCTAGCTTGTTGGGAACACAAAGTTTCTTTTCAGTTGCAAACTCCATTCCATACATTTATATGGGGAGGTACTAGCTCCAACTCGGTTTGACAGTGAAAACTGCAGGAACTTCAAACCGGCACTAGGAAACAGACTGAGAAAGCAGGGAAAAAGTGTCTCCTGCAACCCGTTCCCTTGGTGCTAGATGAACGAACGTCTCTCCACTTGCTCAGTTCTGAGAGATAAGTGTGTGTGAAAGCCGTCCTTCACCTAGCTTGTTGGGAACACAAAGTTTCTTTTCAGTTGCAAACTCCATTCCATACATTTATATGGGGAGGTACTAGCTCCAACTCGGTTTGACAGTGAAAACTGCAGGAACTTCAAACCGACACTAGGAAACAGACTGAGAAAGCAGAGAAAAAGTGTCTCCTGCAACCCGTTCCCTTGGTGCTAGATGAACGAACGTCTCTCCACTTGCTCAGTTCTGAGAGATAAGTGTGTGTGAAAGCCGTCCTTCACCTAGCTTGTTGGGAACACAAAGTTTCTTTTCAGTTGCAAACTCCATTCCATACATATATATGGGGAGGTACTAGCTCCAACTCGGTTTGACAGTGAAAACTGCAGGAACTTCAAACCGGCACTAGGAAACAGACTGAGAAAGCAGAGAAAAAGTGTCTCCTGCAACCCGTTCCCTTGGTGCTAGATGAACGAACGTCTCTCCACTTGCTCAGTTCTGAGAGATAAGTGTGTGTGAAAGCCGTCCTTCACCTAGCTTGTTGGGAACACAAAGTTTCTTTTCAGTTGCAAACTCCATTCCATACATTTATATGGGGAGGTACTAGCTCCAACTCGGTTTGACAGTGAAAACTGCAGGAACTTCAAACCGGCACTAGGAAACAGACTGAGAAAGCAGAGAAAAAGTGTCTCCTGCAACCCGTTCCCTTGGTGCTAGATGAACGAACGTCTCTCCACTTGCTCAGTTCTGAGAGATAAGTGTGTGTGAAAGCCGTCCTTCACCTAGCTTGTTGGGAACACAAAGTTTCTTTTCAGTTGCAAACTCCATTCCATACATATATATGGGGAGGTACTAGCTCCAACTCGGTTTGACAGTGAAAACTGCAGGAACTTCAAACCGGCACTAGGAAACAGACTGAGAAAGCAGAGAAAAAGTGTCTCCTGCAACCCGTTCCCTTGGTGCTAGATGAACGAACGTCTCTCCACTTGCTCAGTTCTGAGAGATAAGTGTGTGTGAAAGCCGTCCTTCACCTAGCTTGTTGGGAACACAAAGTTTATTTTCAGTTGCAAACTCCATTCCATACATATATATGGGGAGGTACTAGCTCCAACTCGGTTTGACAGTGAAAACTGCAGGAACTTCAAACCGGCACTAGGTAACAGACTGAGAAAGCAGAGAAAAAGTGTCTCCTGCAACCCGTTCCCTTGGTGCTAGATGAACGAACGTCTCTCCACTTGCTCTGTTCTGAGAGATAAGTGTGTGTGAAAGCCGTCCTTCACCTAGCTTGTTGGGAACACAAAGTTTCTTTTCAGTTGCAAACTCCATTCCATACATATATATGGGGAGGAACTAGCTCCAACTCGGTTTGACAGTGAAAACTGCAGGAACTTCAAACCGGCACTAGGAAACAGACTGATAAAGCAGAGAAAAAGTGTCTCCTGCAACCCGTTCCCTTGGTGCTAGATGAACGAACGTCTCTCCACTTGCTCAGTTCTGAGAGATAAGTGTGTGTGAAAGCCGTCCTTCACCTAGCTTGTTGGGAACACAAAGTTTCTTTTCAGTTGCAAACTCCATTCCATACATTTATATGGGGAGGTACTAGCTCCAACTCGGTTTGACAGTGAAAACTGCAGGAACTTCAAACCGGCACTAGGAAACAGACTGAGAAAGCAGAGAAAAAGTGTCTCCTGCAAACCGTTCCCTTGGTGCTAGATGAACGAACGTCTCTCCACTTGCTCAGTTCTGAGAGTTAAGTGTGTGTGAAAGCCGTCCTTCACCTAGCTTGTTGGGAACACAAAGTTTCTTTTCAGTTGCAAACTCCATTCCATACATATATATGGGGAGGTACTAGCTCCAACTCGGTTTGACAGTGAAAACTGCAGGAACTTGAAACCGGCACTAGGAAACAGACTGAGAAAGCAGAGAAAAAGTGACTCCTGCAACCCGTTCCCTTGGTGCTAGATGAACGAACGTCTCTCCACTTGCTCAGTTCTGAGAGATAAGTGTGTGTGAAAGCCGTCCTTCACCTAGCTTGTTGGGAACACAAAGTTTCTTTTCAGTTGCAAACTCCATTCCATACATTTATATGGGGAGGTACTAGCTCCAACTCGGTTTGACAGTGAAAACTGCAGGAACTTCAAACCGGCACTAGGAAACAGACTGAGAAAGCAGGGAAAAAGTGTCTCCTGCAACCCGTTCCCTTGGTGCTAGATGAACGAACGTCTCTCCACTTGCTCAGTTCTGAGAGATAAGTGTGTGTGAAAGCCGTCCTTCACCTAGCTTGTTGGGAACACAAAGTTTCTTTTCAGTTGCAAACTCCATTCCATACATTTATATGGGGAGGTACTAGCTCCAACTCGGTTTGACAGTGAAAACTGCAGGAACTTCAAACCGACACTAGGAAACAGACTGAGAAAGCAGAGAAAAAGTGTCTCCTGCAACCCGTTCCCTTGGTGCTAGATGAACGAACGTCTCTCCACTTGCTCAGTTCTGAGAGATAAGTGTGTGTGAAAGCCGTCCTTCACCTAGCTTGTTGGGAACACAAAGTTTCTTTTCAGTTGCAAACTCCATTCCATACATATATATGGGGAGGTACTAGCTCCAACTCGGTTTGACAGTGAAAACTGCAGGAACTTCAAACCGGCACTAGGAAACAGACTGAGAAAGCAGAGAAAAAGTGTCTCCTGCAACCCGTTCCCTTGGTGCTAGATGAACGAACGTCTCTCCACTTGCTCAGTTCTGAGAGATAAGTGTGTGTGAAAGCCGTCCTTCACCTAGCTTGTTGGGAACACAAAGTTTCTTTTCAGTTGCAAACTCCATTCCATACATTTATATGGGGAGGTACTAGCTCCAACTCGGTTTGACAGTGAAAACTGCAGGAACTTCAAACCGGCACTAGGAAACAGACTGAGAAAGCAGAGAAAAAGTGTCTCCTGCAACCCGTTCCCTTGGTGCTAGATGAACGAACGTCTCTCCACTTGCTCAGTTCTGAGAGATAAGTGTGTGTGAAAGCCGTCCTTCACCTAGCTTGTTGGGAACACAAAGTTTCTTTTCAGTTGCAAACTCCATTCCATACATATATATGGGGAGGTACTAGCTCCAACTCGGTTTGACAGTGAAAACTGCAGGAACTTCAAACCGGCACTAGGAAACAGACTGATAAAGCAGAGAAAAAGTGTCTCCTGCAACCCGTTCCCTTGGTGCTAGATGAACGAACGTCTCTCCACTTGCTCAGTTCTGAGAGATAAGTGTGTGTGAAAGCCGTCCTTCACCTAGCTTGTTGGGAACACAAAGTTTCTTTTCAGTTGCAAACTCCATTCCATACATTTATATGGGGAGGTACTAGCTCCAACTCGGTTTGACAGTGAAAACTGCAGGAACTTCAAACCGGCACTAGGAAACAGACTGAGAAAGCAGAGAAAAAGTGTCTCCTGCAAACCGTTCCCTTGGTGCTAGATGAACGAACGTCTCTCCACTTGCTCAGTTCTGAGAGATAAGTGTGTGTGAAAGCCGTCCTTCACCTAGCTTGTTGGGAACACAAAGTTTCTTTTCAGTTGCAAACTCCATTCCATACATATATATGGGGAGGTACTAGCTCCAACTCGGTTTGACAGTGAAAACTGCAGGAACTTCAAACCGGCACTAGGAAACAGACTGAGAAAGCAGAGAAAAAGTGTCTCCTGCAACCCGTTCCCTTGGTGCTAGATGAACGAACGTCTCTCCACTTGCTCAGTTCTGAGAGATAAGTGTGTGTGAAAGCCGTCCTTCACCTAGCTTGTTGGGAACACAAAGTTTCTTTTCAGTTGCAAACTCCATTCCATACATTTATATGGGGAGGTACTAGCTCCAACTCGGTTTGACAGTGAAAACTGCAGGAACTTCAAACCGGCACTAGGAAACAGACTGAGAAAGCAGGGAAAAAGTGTCTCCTGCAACCCGTTCCCTTGGTGCTAGATGAACGAACGTCTCTCCACTTGCTCAGTTCTGAGAGATAAGTGTGTGTGAAAGCCGTCCTTCACCTAGCTTGTTGGGAACACAAAGTTTCTTTTCAGTTGCAAACTCCATTCCATACATTTATATGGGGAGGTACTAGCTCCAACTCGGTTTGACAGTGAAAACTGCAGGAACTTCAAACCGACACTAGGAAACAGACTGAGAAAGCAGAGAAAAAGTGTCTCCTGCAACCCGTTCCCTTGGTGCTAGATGAACGAACGTCTCTCCACTTGCTCAGTTCTGAGAGATAAGTGTGTGTGAAAGCCGTCCTTCACCTAGCTTGTTGGGAACACAAAGTTTCTTTTCAGTTGCAAACTCCATTCCATACATATATATGGGGAGGTACTAGCTCCAACTCGGTTTGACAGTGAAAACTGCAGGAACTTCAAACCGGCACTAGGAAACAGACTGAGAAAGCAGAGAAAAAGTGTCTCCTGCAACCCGTTCCCTTGGTGCTAGATGAACGAACGTCTCTCCACTTGCTCAGTTCTGAGAGATAAGTGTGTGTGAAAGCCGTCCTTCACCTAGCTTGTTGGGAACACAAAGTTTCTTTTCAGTTGCAAACTCCATTCCATACATTTATATGGGGAGGTACTAGCTCCAACTCGGTTTGACAGTGAAAACTGCAGGAACTTCAAACCGGCACTAGGAAACAGACTGAGAAAGCAGAGAAAAAGTGTCTCCTGCAACCCGTTCCCTTGGTGCTAGATGAACGAACGTCTCTCCACTTGCTCAGTTCTGAGAGATAAGTGTGTGTGAAAGCCGTCCTTCACCTAGCTTGTTGGGAACACAAAGTTTCTTTTCAGTTGCAAATTCCATTCCATACATATATATGGGGAGGTACTAGCTCCAACTCGGTTTGACAGTGAAAACTGCAGGAACTTCAAACCGGCACTAGGAAACAGACTGAGAAAGCAGAGAAAAAGTGTCTCCTGCAACCCGTTCCCTTGGTGCTAGATGAACGAACGTCTCTCCACTTGCTCAGTTCTGAGAGATAAGTGTGTGTGAAAGCCGTCCTTCACCTAGCTTGTTGGGAACACAAAGTTTATTTTCAGTTGCAAACTCCATTCCATACATATATATGGGGAGGTACTAGCTCCAACTCGGTTTGACAGTGAAAACTGCAGGAACTTCAAACCGGCACTAGGTAACAGACTGAGAAAGCAGAGAAAAAGTGTCTCCTGCAACCCGTTCCCTTGGTGCTAGATGAACGAACGTCTCTCCACTTGCTCTGTTCTGAGAGATAAGTGTGTGTGAAAGCCGTCCTTCACCTAGCTTGTTGGGAACACAAAGTTTCTTTTCAGTTGCAAACTCCATTCCATACATATATATGGGGAGGAACTAGCTCCAACTCGGTTTGACAGTGAAAACTGCAGGAACTTCAAACCGGCACTAGGTAACAGACTGAGAAAGAAGAGAAAAAGTGTCTCCTGCAACCCGTTCCCTTGGTGCTAGATGAACGAACGTCTCTCCACTTGCTCAGTTCTGAGAGATAAGTGTGTGTGAAAGCCGCCCTTCACCTAGCTTGTTGGGAACACAAAGTTTCTTTTCAGTTGCAAACTCCATTCCGTACATATATATGGGGAGGTACTAGCTCCAACTCGGTTTTACAGTGAAAACTGCAGGAACTTCAAACCGGCACTAGGAAACAGACTGAGAAAGCAGAGAAAAAGTGTCTCCTGCAACCCGTTCCCTTGGTGCTAGATGAACGAACGTCTCTCCACTTGCTCAGTTTTGAGAGATAACTGTGTGTGAAAGCCGTCCTTCACCTAGCTTGTTGGGAACACAAAGTTTCTTTTCAGTTGCAAACTCCATTCCATACATATATATGGGGAGGAACTAGCTCCAACTCGGTTTGACAGTGAAAACTGCAGGAACTTCAAACCGGCACTAGGAAACAGACTGATAAAGCAGAGAAAAAGTGTATCCTGCAACCCGTTCCCTTGGTGCTAGATGAACGAACGTCTCTCCACTTGCTCAGTTCTGAGAGATAAGTGTGTGTGAAAGCCGTCCTTCACCTAGCTTGTTGGGAACACAAAGTTTCTTTTCAGTTGCAAACTCCATTCCATACATTTATATGGGGAGGTACTAGCTCCAACTCGGTTTGACAGTGAAAACTGCTGGAACTTCAAACCGGCACTAGGAAACAGACTGAGAAAGCAGAGAAAAAGTGTCTCCTGCAACCCGTTCCCTTGGTGCTAGATGAACGAACGTCTCTCCACTTGCTCAGTTCTGAGAGATAAGTGTGTGTGAAAGCCGTCCTTCACCTAGCTTGTTGGGAACACAAAGTTTTCTTTTCAGTTGCAAACTCCATTCCATACATATATATGGGGAGGTACTAGCTCCAACTCGGTTTGACAGTGAAAACTGCAGGAACTTCAAACCGGCACTAGGAAACAGACTGAGAAAGCAGAGAAAAAGTGTCTCCTGCAACCCGTTCCCTTGGTGCTAGATGAACGAACGTCTCTCCACTTGCTCAGTTCTGAGAGATAAGTGTGTGTGAAAGCCGTCCTTCACCTAGCTTGTTGGGAACACAAAGTTTCTTTTCAGTTGCAAACTCCATTCCATACATATATATGGGGAGGTACTAGCTCCAACTCGGTTTGACAGTGAAAACTGCAGGAACTTCAAACCGGCACTAGGAAACAGACTGAGAAAGCAGAGAAAAAGTGTCTCCTGCAACCCGTTCCCTTGGTGCTAGATGAACGAACGTCTCTCCACTTGCTCAGTTCTGAGAGATAAGTGTGTGTGAAAGCCGTCCTTCACCTAGCTTGTTGGGAACACAAAGTTTCTTTTCAGTTGCAAACTCCATTCCGTACATATATATGGGGAGGTACTAGCTCCAACTCGGTTTTACAGTGAAAACTGCAGGAACTTCAAACCGGCACTAGGAAACAGACTGAGAAAGCAGAGAAAAAGTGTCTCCTGCAACCCGTTCCCTTGGTGCTAGATGAACGAACGTCTCTCCACTTGCTCAGTTCTGAGAGATAAGTGTGTGTGAAAGCCGTCCTTCACCTAGCTTGTTGGGAACACAAAGTTTCTTTTCACTTGCAAACTCCATTCCATACATATATATGGGGAGGTACTAGCTCCAACTCGGTTTTAAAGTGTAAACTGCAGGAACTTCAAACCGGCACTAGGTAACAGACTGAGAAAGCAGAGAAAAAGTGTCTCCTGCAACCCGTTCCCTTGGTGCTAGATGAACGAACGTCTCTCCACTTGCTCTGTTCTGAGAGATAAGTGTGTGTGAAAGCCGTCCTTCACCTAGCTTGTTGGGAACACAAAGTTTCTTTTCAGTTGCAAACTCCATTCCATACATATATATGGGGAGGAACTAGCTCCAACTCGGTTTGACAGTGAAAACTGCAGGAACTTCAAACCGGCACTAGGTAACAGACTGAGAAAGAAGAGAAAATGTGTCTCCTGCAACCCGTTCCCTTGGTGCTAGATGAACGAACGTCTCTCCACTTGCTCAGTTCTGAGAGATAAGTGTGTGTGAAAGCCGTCCTTCACCTAGCTTGTTGGGAACACAAAGTTTCTTTTCAGTTGCAAACTCCATTCCGTACATATATATGGGGAGGTACTAGCTCCAACTCGGTTTTACAGTGAAAACTGCAGGAACTTCAAACCGGCACTAGGAAACAGACTGAGAAAGCAGAGAAAAAGTGTCTCCTGCAACCCGTTCCCTTGGTGCTAGATGAACGAACGTCTCTCCACTTGCTCAGTTTTGAGAGATAACTGTGTGTGAAAGCCGTCCTTCACCTAGCTTGTTGGGAACACAAAGTTTCTTTTCAGTTGCAAACTCCATTCCATACATATATATGGGGAGGAACTAGCTCCAACTCGGTTTGACAGTGAAAACTGCAGGAACTTCAAACCGGCACTAGGTAACAGACTGAGAAAGAAGAGAAAAAGTGTCTCCTGCAACCCGTTCCCTTGGTGCTAGATGAACGAACGTCTCTCCACTTGCTCTGTTCTGAGAGATAAGTGTGTGTGAAAGCCGTCCTTCACCTAGCTTGTTGGGAACACAAAGTTTCTTTTCAGTTGCAAACTCCATTCCATACATATATATGGGGAGGTACTAGCTCCAACTCGGTTTGACAGTGAAAACTGCAGGAACTTCAAACCGGCACTAGGAAACAGACTGAGAAAGCAGAGAAAAAGTGTCTCCTGCAACCCGTTCCCTTGGTGCTAGATGAACGAACGTCTCTCCACTTGCTCAGTTCTGAGAGATAAGTGTGTGTGAAAGCCGTCCTTCACCTAGCTTGTTGGGAACACAAAGTTTCTTTTCAGTTGCAAACTCCATTCCATACATATATATGGGGAGGTACTAGCTCCAACTCGGTTTTACAGTGAAAACTGCAGGAACTTCAAACCGGCGCTAGGAAACAGACTGAGAAAGCAGAGAAAAAGTGTCTCCTGCAACCCGTTCCCTTGGTGCTAGATGAACGAACGTCTCTCCACTTGCTCAGTTCTGAGAGATAAGTGTGTGTGAAAGCCGTCCTTCACCTAGCTTGTTGGGAACACAAAGTTTCTTTTCAGTTGCAAACTCCATTCCATACATATATATGGGGAGGAACTAGCTCCAACTCGGTTTGACAGTGAAAACTGCAGGAACTTCAAACCGGCACTAGGAAACAGACTGAGAAAGCAGAGAAATAGTGTCTCCTGCAACCCGTTCCCTTGGTGCTAGAAGAACGAACGTCTCTCCACTTGCTCAGTTCTGAGAGATAAGTGTGTGTGAAAGCCGTCCGTCACCTAGCTTGTTGGGAACACAAAGTTTCTTTTCAGTTGCAAACTCCATTCCATACATATATATGGGGAGGTACTAGCTCCAACTCGGTTTTACAGTGAAAACTGCAGGAACTTCAAACCGGCACTAGGAAACATACAGAGAAAGCAGAGAAAAAGTGTCTCCTGCAACCCGTTCCCTTGGTGCTAGATGAACGAACGTCTCTCCACTTGCTCAGTTCTGAGAGATAAGTGTGTGTGAAAGCCGTCCTTCACCTAGCTTGTTGGGAACACAAAGTTTCTTTTCAGTTGCAAACTCCATTCCATACATATATATGGGGAGGTACCAGCTCCAACTCGGTTTTACAGTGAAAACTGCAGGAACTTCAAACCGGCACTAGGAAACAGACTGAGAAAGCTGAGAAAAAGTGTCTCCTGCAACCCGTTCCCTTGGTGCTAGATGAACGAACGTCTCTCCACTTGCTCAGTTCTGAGAGATAAGTGTGTGTGAAAGCCGTCCTTCACCTAGCTTGTTGGGAACACAAAGTTTCTTTTCAGTTGCAAACTCCATTTCATACATATATATGGGGAGCTACCAGCTCCAACTCGGTTTTACAGTGAAAACTGCAGGAACTTCAAACCGTCACTAGGAAACAGACTGAGAAAGCAGAGAAAAAGTGTCTCCTGCAACCCGTTCCCTTGGTGCTAGATGAACGAACGTCTCTCCACTTGCTCAGTTCTGAGAGTTAAGTGTGTGTGAAAGCCGTCCTTCACCTAGCTTGTTGGGAACACAAAGTTTCTTTTCACTTGCAAACTCCATTCCATACATATATATGGGGAGGTACTAGCTCCAACTCGGTTTTAAAGTGTAAACTGCAGGAACTTCAAACCGGCACTAGGTAACAGACTGAGAAAGCAGAGAAAAAGTGTCTCCTGCAAACCGTTCCCTTGGTGCTAGATGAACGAACGTCTCTCCACTTGCTCAGTTCTGAGAGATAAGTGTGTGTGAAAGCCGTCCTTCACCTAGCTTGTTGGGAACACAAAGTTTCTTTTCAGTTGCAAACTCCATTCCATACATTTATATGGGGAGGTACTAGCTCCAACTCGGTTTTACAGTGAAAACTGCAGGAACTTCAAACCGGCACTAGGAAACAGACTGAGAAAGCAGAGAAAAAGTGTCTCCTGCAACCCGTTCCCTTGGTGCTAGATGAACGAACGTCTCTCCACTTGCTCAGTTCTGAGAGATAAGTGTGTGTGAAAGCCGTCCTTCACCTAGCTTGTTGGGAACACAAAGTTTCTTTTCAGTTGCAAACTCCATTCCATACATATATATGGGGAGGTACTAGCTCCAACTCGGTTTTAAAGTGAAAACTGCAGGAACTTCAAACCGGCACTAGGTAACAGACTGAGAAAGCAGAGAAAAAGTGTCTCCTGCAACCCGATCCCTTGGTGCTAGATGAACGAACGTCTCTCCACTTGCTCAGTTCTGAGAGATAAGTGTGTGTGAAAGCCGTCCTTCACCTAGCTTGTTGGGAACACAAAGTTTCTTTTCAGTTGCAAACTCCATTCCATACATATATATGGGGAGGTACTAGCTCCAACTCGGTTTTACAGTGAAAACTGCAGGAATTTCAAACCGTCACTAGGAAACAGACTGAGAAAGCAGAGAAAAAGTGTCTCCTGCAACCCGTTCCCTTGGTGCTAGATGAACGAACGTCTCTCCACTTGCTCAGTTCTGAGAGATAAGTGTGTGTGAAAGCCGTCCTTCACCTAGCTTGTTGGGAACACAAAGTTTCTTTTCAGTTGCAAACTCCATTCCATACATATATATGGGGAGGTACTAGCTCCAACTCGGTTTTAAATTGAAAACTGCAGGAACTTCAAACCGGCACTAGGAAACAGACTGAGAAAGCAGAGAAAAAGTGTCTCCTGCAACCCGTTCCCTTGGTGCTAGATGAACGAACGTCTCTCCACTTGCTCAGTTCTGAGAGATAAGTGTGTGTGAAAGCCGTCCTTCACCTAGCTTGTTGGGAACACAAAGTTTCTTTTCAGTTGCAAACTCCATTCCATACATATATATGGGGAGGTACAAGCTCCAACTCGGTTTTACAGTGAAAACTGCAGGAACTTCAAACCGGCACTAGGAAACAGACTGAGAAAGCAGAGAAAAAGTGTCTCCTGCAACCCGTTCCCTTGGTGCTAGATGAACGAACGTCTCTCCACTTGCTCAGTTCTGAGAGATAAGTGTGTGTGAAAGCCGTCCTTCACCTAGCTTGTTGGGAACACAAAGTTTCTTTTCAGTGGCAAACTCCATTCCATACATATATATGGGGAGGTACTAGCTCCAACTCGGTTTTAAAGTGTAAACTGCAGGAACTTCAAACCGGCACTAGGTAAAAGACTGTGAAAGCAGAAAAAAGTGTCTCCTGCAACCCGTTCCCTTCGTGCTAGATGAACGAACGTCTCTCCACTTGCTCTGTTCTGAGAGATAAGTGTGTGTGAAAGCCGTCCTTCACCTAGCTTGTTGGGAACACAAAGTTTCTTTTCAGTTGCAAACTCCATTCCATACATATATATGGGGAGGTACTAGCTCCAACTCGGTTTGACAGTGAAAACTGCAGGAACTTCAAACCGGCACTAGGAAACAGACTGAGAAAGCAGAGAAAAAGTGTCTCCTGCAACCCGTTCCCTTGGTGCTAGATGAACGAACGTCTCTCCACTTGCTCAGTTCTGAGAGATAAGTGTGTGTGAAAGCCGTCCTTCACCTAGCTTGTTGGGAACACAAAGTTTCTTTTCAGTTGCAAACTCCATTCCATACATATATATGGGGAGGTACTAGCTCCAACTCGGTTTTACAGTGAAAACTGCAGGAACTTCAAACCGGCGCTAGGAAACAGACTGAGAAAGCAGAGAAAAAGTTTCTCCTGCAACCCGTTCCTTTGGTGCTAGATGAACGAACGTCTCTCCACTTGCTCAGTTCTGAGAGATAAGTGTGTGTGAAAGCCGTCCTTCACCTAGCTTGTTGGGAACACAAAGTTTCTTTTCAGTTGCAAACTCCATTCCATACATATATATGGGGAGGAACTAGCTCCAACTCGGTTTGACAGTGAAAACTGCAGGAACTTCAAACCGGCACTAGGAAACAGACTGAGAAAGCAGAGAAATAGTGTCTCCTGCAACCCGTTCCCTTGGTGCTAGAAGAACGAACGTCTCTCCACTTGCTCAGTTCTGAGAGATAAGTGTGTGTGAAAGCCGTCCGTCACCTAGCTTGTTGGGAACAGAAAGTTTCTTTTCAGTTGCAAACTCCATTCCATACATATATATGGGGAGGTACTAGCTCCAACTCGGTTTTACAGTGAAAACTGCAGGAACTTCAAACCGGCACTAGGAAACATACAGAGAAAGCAGAGAAAAAGTGTCTCCTGCAACCCGTTCCCTTGGTGCTAGATGAACGAACGTCTCTCCACTTGCTCAGTTCTGAGAGATAAGTGTGTGTGAAAGCCGTCCTTCACCTAGCTTGTTGGGAACACAAAGTTTCTTTTCAGTTGCAAACTCCATTCCATACATATATATGGGGAGGTACCAGCTCCAACTCGGTTTTACAGTGAAAACTGCAGGAACTTCAAACCGGCACTAGGAAACAGACTGAGAAAGCTGAGAAAAAGTGTCTCCTGCAACCCGTTCCCTTGGTGCTAGATGAACGAACGTCTCTCCACTTGCTCAGTTCTGAGAGATAAGTGTGTGTGAAAGCCGTCCTTCACCTAGCTTGTTGGGAACACAAAGTTTCTTTTCAGTTGCAAACTCCATTTCATACATATATATGGGGAGCTACCAGCTCCAACTCGGTTTTACAGTGAAAACTGCAGGAACTTCAAACCGTCACTAGGAAACAGAGTGAGAAAGCAGAGAAAAAGTGTCTCCTGCAACCCGTTCCCTTGGTGCTAGATGAACGAACGTCTCTCCACTTGCTCAGTTCTGAGAGATAAGTGTGTGTGAAAGCCGTCCTTCACCTAGCTTGTTGGGAACACAAAGTTTCTTTTCACTTGCAAACTCCATTCCATACATATATATGGGGAGGTACTAGCTCCAACTCGGTTTTAAAGTGTAAACTGCAGGAACTTCAAACCGGCACTAGGTAACAGACTGAGAAAGCAGAGAAAAAGTGTCTCCTGCAAACCGTTCCCTTGGTGCTAGATGAACGAACGTCTCTCCACTTGCTCAGTTCTGAGAGATAAGTGTGTGTGAAAGCCGTCCTTCACCTAGCTTGTTGGGAACACAAAGTTTCTTTTCAGTTGCAAACTCCATTCCATACATATATATGGGGAGGTACTAGCTCCAACTCGGTTTTACAGTGAAAACTGCAGGAACTTCAAACCGGCACTAGGAAACAGACTGAGAAAGCAGAGAAAAAGTGTCTCCTGCAACCCGTTCCCTTGGTGCTAGATGAACGAACGTCTCTCCACTTGCTCAGTTCTGAGAGATAAGTGTGTGTGAAAGCCGTCCTTCACCTAGCTTGTTGGGAACACAAAGTTTCTTTTCAGTTGCAAACTCCATTTCATACATATATATGGGGAGGTACTAGCTCCAACTCGGTTTTAAAGTGAAAACTGCAGGAACTTCAAACCGGCACTAGGTAACAGACTGAGAAAGCAGAGAAAAAGTGTCTCCTGCAACCCGTTCCCTTGGTGCTAGATGAACGAACGTCTCTCCACTTGCTCAGTTCTGAGAGATAAGTGTGTGTGAAAGCCGTCCTTCACCTAGCTTGTTGGGAACACAAAGTTTCTTTTCAGTTGCAAACTCCATTCCATACATATATATGGGGAGGTACTAGCTCCAACTCGGTTTTACAGTGAAAACTGCAGGAACTTCAAACCGTCACTAGGAAACAGACTGAGAAAGCAGAGAAAAAGTGTCTCCTGCAACCCGTTCCCTTGGTGCTAGATGAACGAACGTCTCTCCACTTGCTCAGTTCTGAGAGATAAGTGTGTGTGAAAGCCGTCCTTCACCTAGCTTGTTGGGAACACAAAGTTTCTTTTCAGTTGCAAACTCCATTCCATACATATATATGGGGAGGTACTAGCTCCAACTCGGTTTTAAATTGAAAACTGCAGGAACTTCAAACCGGCACTAGGAAACAGACTGAGAAAGCAGAGAAAAAGTGTCTCCTGCAACCCGTTCCCTTGGTGCTAGATGAACGAACGTCTCTCCACTTGCTCAGTTCTGAGAGATAAGTGTGTGTGAAAGCCGTCCTTCACCTAGCTTGTTGGGAACACAAAGTTTCTTTTCAGTTGCAAACTCCATTCCATACATATATATGGGGAGGTACTAGCTCCAACTCGGTTTTACAGTGAAAACTGCAGGAACTTCAAACCGGCACTAGGAAACAGACTGAGAAAGCAGAGAAAAAGTGTCTCCTGCAACCCGTTCCCTTGGTGCTAGATGAACGAACGTCCCTCCACTTGCTCAGTTCTGAGAGATAAGTGTGTGTGAAAGCCGTCCTTCACCTAGCTTGTTGGGAACACAAAGTTTCTTTTCAGTTGTAAACTCCATTCCATACATATATATGGGGAGGTACTAGCTCCAACTCGGTTTTAAAGTGAAAACTGCAGGAACTTCAAACCGGCACTAGGTAACAGACTGTGAAAGCAGAGAAAAAGTGTCTCCTGCAACCCGTTCCCTTGGTGCTAGATGAACGAACGTCTCTCCACTTGCTCAGTTCTGAGAGATAAGTGTGTGTGAAAGCCGTCCTTCACCTAGCTTGTTGGGAACACAAAGTTTCTTTTCAGTTGTAAACTCCATTCCATACATATATATGGGGAGCTACCAGCTACAACTCGGTTTTACAGTGAAAACTGCAGGAACTTCAAACAGTCACTAGGAAACAGACTGAGAAAGCAGAGAATAAGTGTCTCCTGCAACCCGTTCCCTTGGTGCTAGATGAACGAACGTCTCTCAACTTGCAAAGTTCTGAGAGATAAGTGTGTGTGAAAGCCGTCCTTCACCTAGCTTGTTGGGAACACAAAGTTTCTTTTCAGTTGCAAACTCCATTCCATACATATATATGGGGAGGTACTAGCTCCAACTCGGTTTTAAAGTGTAAACTGCAGGAACTTCAAACCGGCACTAGGTAACAGACTGTGAAAGCAGAAAAAAGTGTCTCCTGCAACCCGTTCCCTTGGTGCTAGATGAACGAACGTCTCTCCACTTGCTCTGTTCTGAGAGATAAGTGTGTGTGAAAGCCGTCCTTCACCTAGCTTGTTGGGAACACAAAGTTTCTTTTCAGTTGCAAACTCCATTCCATACATATATATGGGGAGGTACTAGCTCCAACTCGGTTTGACAGTGAAAACTGCAGGAACTTCAAACCGGCACTAGGAAACAGACTGAGAAAGCAGAGAAAAAGTGTCTCCTGCAACCCGTTCAATTGGTGCTAGATGAACGAACGTCTCTCCACTTGCTCAGTTCTGAGAGATAAGTGTGTGTGAAAGCCGTCCTTCACCTAGCTTGTTGGGAACACAAAGTTTCTTTTCAGTTGCAAACTCCATTCCATACATATATATGGGGAGGTACTAGCTCCAACTCGGTTTTACAGTGAAAACTGCAGGAACTTCAAACCGGCGCTAGGAAACAGACTGAGAAAGCAGAGAAAAAGTGTCTCCTGCAACCCGTTCCCTTGGTGCTAGATGAACGAACGTCTCTCCACTTGCTCAGTTCTGAGAGATAAGTGTGTGTGAAAGCCGTCCTTCACCTAGCTTGTTGGGAACACAAAGTTTCTTTTCAGTTGCAAACTCCATTCCATACATATATATGGGGAGGAACTAGCTCCAACTCGGTTTGACAGTGAAAACTGCAGGAACTTCAAACCGGCACTAGGAAACAGACTGAGAAAGCAGAGAAATAGTGTCTCCTGCAACCCGTTCCCTTGGTGCTAGAAGAACGAACGTCTGTCCACTTGCTCAGTTCTGAGAGATAAGTGTGTGTGAAAGCCGTCCGTCACCTAGCTTGTTGGGAACACAAAGTTTCTTTTCAGTTGCAAACTCCATTCCATACATATATATGGGGAGGTACTAGCTCCAACTCGGTTTTACAGTGAAAACTGCAGGAACTTCAAACCGGCACTAGGAAACATACAGAGAAAGCAGAGAAAAAGTGTCTCCTGCAACCCGTTCCCTTGGTGCTAGATGAACGAACGTCTCTCCACTTGCTCAGTTCTGAGAGATAAGTGTGTGTGAAAGCCGTCCTTCACCTAGCTTGTTGGGAACACAAAGTTTCTTTTCAGTTGCAAACTCCATTCCATACATATATATGGGGAGGTACCAGCTCCAACTCGGTTTTACAGTGAAAACTGCAGGAACTTCAAACCGGCACTAGGAAACAGACTGAGAAAGCTGAGAAAAAGTGTCTCCTGCAACCCGTTCCCTTGGTGCTAGATGAACGAACGTCTCTCCACTTGCTCAGTTCTGAGAGATAAGTGTGTGTGAAAGCCGTCCTTCACCTAGCTTGTTGGGAACACAAAGTTTCTTTTCAGTTGCAAACTCCATTTCATACATATATATGGGGAGCTACCAGCTCCAACTCGGTTTTACAGTGAAAACTGCAGGAACTTCAAACCGTCACTAGGAAACAGACTGAGAAAGCAGAGAAAAAGTGTCTCCTGCAACCCGTTCCCTTGGTGCTAGATGAACGAACGTCTCTCCACTTGCTCAGTTCTGAGAGATAAGTGTGTGTGAAAGCCGTCCTTCACCTAGCTTGTTGGGAACACAAAGTTTCTTTTCAGTTGCAAACTCCATTCCATACATATATATGGGGAGGTACTAGCTCCAACTCGGTTTTACAGTGAAAACTGCAGGAACTTCAAACCGGCACTAGGAAACAGACTGAGAAAGCAGAGAAAAAGTGTCTCCTGCAACCCGTTCCCTTGGTGCTAGATGAACGAACGTCTCTCCACTTGCTCAGTTCTGAGAGATAAGTGTGTGTGAAAGCCGTCCTTCACCTAGCTTGTTGGGAACACAAAGTTTCTTTTCAGTTGCAAACTCCATTCCATACATATATATGGGGAGGTACTAGCTCCAACTCGGTTTTACAGTGAAAACTGCAGGAACTTCAAACCGGCACTAGGAAACAGACTGAGAAAGCAGAGAAAAAGTGTCTCCTGCAACCCGTTCCCTTGGTGCTAGATGAACGAACGTCTCTCCACTTGCTCAGTTCTGAGAGATAAGTGTGTGTGAAAGCCGTCCTTCACCTAGCTTGTTGGGAACACAAAGTTTCTTTTCAGTTGCAAACTCCATTTCATACATATATATGGGGAGGTACTAGCTCCAACTCGGTTTTAAAGTGAAAACTGCAGGAACTTCAAACCGGCACTAGGTAACAGACTGAGAAAGCAGAGAAAAAGTGTCTCCTGCAACCCGTTCCCTTGGTGCTAGATGAACGAACGTCTCTCCACTTGCTCAGTTCTGAGAGATAAGTGTGTGTGAAAGCCGTCCTTCACCTAGCTTGTTGGGAACACAAAGTTTCTTTTCAGTTGCAAACTCCATTCCATACATATATATGGGGAGGTACTAGCTCCAACTCGGTTTTACAGTGAAAACTGCAGGAACTTCAAACCGTCACTAGGAAACAGACTGAGAAAGCAGAGAAAAAGTGTCTCCTGCAACCCGTTCCCTTGGTGCTAGATGAACGAACGTCTCTCCACTTGCTCAGTTCTGAGAGATAAGTGTGTGTGAAAGCCGTCCTTCACCTAGCTTGTTGGGAACACAAAGTTTCTTTTCAGTTGCAAACTCCATTCCATACATATATATGGGGAGGTACTAGCTCCAACTCGGTTTTAAATTGAAAACTGCAGGAACTTCAAACCGGCACTAGGAAACAGACTGAGAAAGCAGAGAAAAAGTGTCTCCTGCAACCCGTTCCCTTGGTGCTAGATGAACGAACGTCTCTCCACTTGCTCAGTTCTGAGAGATAAGTGTGTGTGAAAGCCGTCCTTCACCTAGCTTGTTGGGAACACAAAGTTTCTTTTCAGTTGCAAACTCCATTCCATACATATATATGGGGAGGTACTAGCTCCAACTCGGTTTTACAGTGAAAACTGCAGGAACTTCAAACCGGCACTAGGAAACAGACTGAGAAAGCAGAGAAAAAGTGTCTCCTGCAACCCGTTCCCTTGGTGCTAGATGAACGAACGTCCCTCCACTTGCTCAGTTCTGAGAGATAAGTGTGTGTGAAAGCCGTCCTTCACCTAGCTTGTTGGGAACACAAAGTTTCTTTTCAGTTGTAAACTCCATTCCATACATATATATGGGGAGGTACTAGCTCCAACTCGGTTTTAAAGTGAAAACTGCAGGAACTTCAAACCGGCACTAGGTAACAGACTGTGAAAGCAGAGAAAAAGTGTCTCCTGCAACCCGTTCCCTTGGTGCTAGATGAACGAACGTCTCTCCACTTGCTCAGTTCTGAGAGATAAGTGTGTGTGAAAGCCGTCCTTCACCTAGCTTGTTGGGAACACAAAGTTTCTTTTCAGTTGTAAACTCCATTCCATACATATATATGGGGAGCTACCAGCTACAACTCGGTTTTACAGTGAAAACTGCAGGAACTTCAAACAGTCACTAGGAAACAGACTGAGAAAGCAGAGAATAAGTGTCTCCTGCAACCCGTTCCCTTGGTGCTAGATGAACGAACGTCTCTCAACTTGCAAAGTTCTGAGAGATAAGTGTGTGTGAAAGCCGTCCTTCACCTAGCTTGTTGGGAACACAAAGTTTCTTTTCAGTTGCAAACTCCATTCCATACATATATATGGGGAGGTACTAGCTCCAACTCGGTTTTAAAGTGTAAACTGCAGGAACTTCAAACCGGCACTAGGTAACAGACTGTGAAAGCAGAAAAAAGTGTCTCCTGCAACCCGTTCCCTTGGTGCTAGATGAACGAACGTCTCTCCACTTGCTCTGTTCTGAGAGATAAGTGTGTGTGAAAGCCGTCCTTCACCTAGCTTGTTGGGAACACAAAGTTTCTTTTCAGTTGCAAACTCCATTCCATACATATATATGGGGAGGTACTAGCTCCAACTCGGTTTGACAGTGAAAACTGCAGGAACTTCAAACCGGCACTAGGAAACAGACTGAGAAAGCAGAGAAAAAGTGTCTCCTGCAACCCGTTCAATTGGTGCTAGATGAACGAACGTCTCTCCACTTGCTCAGTTCTGAGAGATAAGTGTGTGTGAAAGCCGTCCTTCACCTAGCTTGTTGGGAACACAAAGTTTCTTTTCAGTTGCAAACTCCATTCCATACATATATATGGGGAGGTACTAGCTCCAACTCGGTTTTACAGTGAAAACTGCAGGAACTTCAAACCGGCGCTAGGAAACAGACTGAGAAAGCAGAGAAAAAGTGTCTCCTGCAACCCGTTCCCTTGGTGCTAGATGAACGAACGTCTCTCCACTTGCTCAGTTCTGAGAGATAAGTGTGTGTGAAAGCCGTCCTTCACCTAGCTTGTTGGGAACACAAAGTTTCTTTTCAGTTGCAAACTCCATTCCATACATATATATGGGGAGGAACTAGCTCCAACTCGGTTTGACAGTGAAAACTGCAGGAACTTCAAACCGGCACTAGGAAACAGACTGAGAAAGCAGAGAAATAGTGTCTCCTGCAACCCGTTCCCTTGGTGCTAGAAGAACGAACGTCTGTCCACTTGCTCAGTTCTGAGAGATAAGTGTGTGTGAAAGCCGTCCGTCACCTAGCTTGTTGGGAACACAAAGTTTCTTTTCAGTTGCAAACTCCATTCCATACATATATATGGGGAGGTACTAGCTCCAACTCGGTTTTACAGTGAAAACTGCAGGAACTTCAAACCGGCACTAGGAAACATACAGAGAAAGCAGAGAAAAAGTGTCTCCTGCAACCCGTTCCCTTGGTGCTAGATGAACGAACGTCTCTCCACTTGCTCAGTTCTGAGAGATAAGTGTGTGTGAAAGCCGTCCTTCACCTAGCTTGTTGGGAACACAAAGTTTCTTTTCAGTTGCAAACTCCATTCCATACATATATATGGGGAGGTACCAGCTCCAACTCGGTTTTACAGTGAAAACTGCAGGAACTTCAAACCGGCACTAGGAAACAGACTGAGAAAGCTGAGAAAAAGTGTCTCCTGCAACCCGTTCCCTTGGTGCTAGATGAACGAACGTCTCTCCACTTGCTCAGTTCTGAGAGATAAGTGTGTGTGAAAGCCGTCCTTCACCTAGCTTGTTGGGAACACAAAGTTTCTTTTCAGTTGCAAACTCCATTTCATACATATATATGGGGAGCTACCAGCTCCAACTCGGTTTTACAGTGAAAACTGCAGGAACTTCAAACCGTCACTAGGAAACAGACTGAGAAAGCAGAGAAAAAGTGTCTCCTGCAACCCGTTCCCTTGGTGCTAGATGAACGAACGTCTCTCCACTTGCTCAGTTCTGAGAGATAAGTGTGTGTGAAAGCCGTCCTTCACCTAGCTTGTTGGGAACACAAAGTTTCTTTTCAGTTGCAAACTCCATTCCATACATATATATGGGGAGGTACTAGCTCCAACTCGGTTTTACAGTGAAAACTGCAGGAACTTCAAACCGGCACTAGGAAACAGACTGAGAAAGCAGAGAAAAAGTGTCTCCTGCAACCCGTTCCCTTGGTGCTAGATGAACGAACGTCTCTCCACTTGCTCAGTTCTGAGAGATAAGTGTGTGTGAAAGCCGTCCTTCACCTAGCTTGTTGGGAACACAAAGTTTCTTTTCAGTTGCAAACTCCATTCCATACATATATATGGGGAGGTACTAGCTCCAACTCGGTTTTAAAGTGAAAACTGCAGGAACTTCAAACCGGCACTAGGTAACAGATTGAGAAAGCAGAGAAAAAGTGTCTCCTGCAACCCGATCCCTTGGTGCTAGATGAACGAACGTCTCTCCACTTGCTCAGTTCTGAGAGATAAGTGTGTGTGAAAGCCGTCCTTCACCTAGCTTGTTGGGAACACAAAGTTTCTTTTCAGTTGCAAACTCCATTCCATACATATATATGGGGAGGTACTAGCTCCAACTCGGTTTTAAATTGAAAACTGCAGGAACTTCAAACCGGCACTAGGAAACAGACTGAGAAAGCAGAGAAAAAGTGTCTCCTGCAACCCGTTCCCTTGGTGCTAGATGAACGAACGTCTCTCCACTTGCTCAGTTCTGAGAGATAAGTGTGTGTGAAAGCCGTCCTTCACCTAGCTTGTTGGGAACACAAAGTTTCTTTTCAGTTGCAAACTCCATTCCATACATATATATGGGGAGGTACAAGCTCCAACTCGGTTTTACAGTGAAAACTGCAGGAACTTCAAACCGGCACTAGGAAACAGACTGAGAAAGCAGAGAAAAAGTGTCTCCTGCAACCCGTTCCCTTGGTGCTAGATGAACGAACGTCTCTCCACTTGCTCAGTTCTGAGAGATAAGTGTGTGTGAAAGCCGTCCTTCACCTAGCTTGTTGGGAACACAAAGTTTCTTTTCAGTGGCAAACTCCATTCCATACATATATATGGGGAGGTACTAGCTCCAACTCGGTTTTAAAGTGTAAACTGCAGGAACTTCAAACCGGCACTAGGTAAAAGACTGTGAAAGCAGAAAAAAGTGTCTCCTGCAAGCCGTTCCCTTGGTGCTAGATGAACGAACGTCTCTCCACTTGCTCTGTTCTGAGAGATAAGTGTGTGTGAAAGCCGTCCTTCACCTAGCTTGTTGGGAACACAAAGTTTCTTTTCAGTTGCAAACTCCATTCCATACATATATATGGGGAGGTACTAGCTCCAACTCGGTTTGACAGTGAAAACTGCAGGAACTTCAAACCGGCACTAGGAAACAGACTGAGAAAGCAGAGAAAAAGTGTCTCCTGCAACCCGTTCCCTTGGTGCTAGATGAACGAACGTCTCTCCACTTGCTCAGTTCTGAGAGATAAGTGTGTGTGAAAGCCGTCCTTCACCTAGCTTGTTGGGAACACAAAGTTTCTTTTCAGTTGCAAACTCCATTCCATACATATATATGGGGAGGTACTAGCTCCAACTCGGTTTTACAGTGAAAACTGCAGGAACTTCAAACCGGCGCTAGGAAACAGACTGAGAAAGCAGAGAAAAAGTTTCTCCTGCAACCCGTTCCTTTGGTGCTAGATGAACGAACGTCTCTCCACTTGCTCAGTTCTGAGAGATAAGTGTGTGTGAAAGCCGTCCTTCACCTAGCTTGTTGGGAACACAAAGTTTCTTTTCAGTTGCAAACTCCATTCCATACATATATATGGGGAGGAACTAGCTCCAACTCGGTTTGACAGTGAAAACTGCAGGAACTTCAAACCGGCACTAGGAAACAGACTGAGAAAGCAGAGAAATAGTGTCTCCTGCAACCCGTTCCCTTGGTGCTAGAAGAACGAACGTCTCTCCACTTGCTCAGTTCTGAGAGATAAGTGTGTGTGAAAGCCGTCCGTCACCTAGCTTGTTGGGAACAGAAAGTTTCTTTTCAGTTGCAAACTCCATTCCATACATATATATGGGGAGGTACTAGCTCCAACTCGGTTTTACAGTGAAAACTGCAGGAACTTCAAACCGGCACTAGGAAACAGACTGAGAAAGCAGAGAATAAGTGTCTCCTGCAACCCGTTCCCTTGGTGCTAGATGAACGAACGTCTCTCCACTTGCTCAGTTCTGAGAGATAAGTGTGTGTGAAAGCCGTCCTTCACCTAGCTTGTTGGGAACACAAAGTTTCTTTTCAGTTGCAAACTCCATTCCATACATATATATGGGGAGGTACCAGCTCCAACTCGGTTTTACAGTGAAAACTGCAGGAACTTCAAACCGTCACTAGGAAACAGAGTGAGAAAGCAGAGAAAAAGTGTCTCCTGCAACCCGTTCCCTTGGTGCTAGATGAACGAACGTCTCTCCACTTGCTCAGTTCTGAGAGATAAGTGTGTGTGAAAGCCGTCCTTCACCTAGCTTGTTGGGAACACAAAGTTTCTTTTCACTTGCAAACTCCATTCCATACATATATATGGGGAGGTACTAGCTCCAACTCGGTTTTAAAGTGTAAACTGCAGGAACTTCAAACCGGCACTAGGTAACAGACTGAGAAAGCAGAGAAAAAGTGTCTCCTGCAAACCGTTCCCTTGGTGCTAGATGAACGAACGTCTCTCCACTTGCTCAGTTCTGAGAGATAAGTGTGTGTGAAAGCCGTCCTTCACCTAGCTTGTTGGGAACACAAAGTTTCTTTTCAGTTGCAAACTCCATTCCATACATATATATGGGGAGGTACTAGCTCCAACTCGGTTTGACAGTGAAAACTGCAGGAACTTCAAACCGGCACTAGGAAACAGACTGAGAAAGCAGAGAAAAAGTGTCTCCTGCAACCCGTTCCCTTGGTGCTAGATGAACGAACGTCTCTCCACTTGCTCAGTTCTGAGAGATAAGTGTGTGTGAAAGCCGTCCTTCACCTAGCTTGTTGGGAACACAAAGTTTCTTTTCAGTTGCAAACTCCATTTCATACATATATATGGGGAGGTACTAGCTCCAACTCGGTTTTAAAGTGAAAACTGCAGGAACTTCAAACCGGCACTAGGTAACAGACTGAGAAAGCAGAGAAAAAGTGTCTCCTGCAACCCGTTCCCTTGGTGCTAGATGAACGAACGTCTCTCCACTTGCTCAGTTCTGAGAGATAAGTGTGTGTGAAAGCCGTCCTTCACCTAGCTTGTTGGGAACACAAAGTTTCTTTTCAGTTGCAAACTCCATTCCATACATATATATGGGGAGGTACTAGCTCCAACTCGGTTTTACAGTGAAAACTGCAGGAACTTCAAACCGTCACTAGGAAACAGACTGAGAAAGCAGAGAAAAAGTGTCTCCTGCAACCCGTTCCCTTGGTGCTAGATGAACGAACGTCTCTCCACTTGCTCAGTTCTGAGAGATAAGTGTGTGTGAAAGCCGTCCTTCACCTAGCTTGTTGGGAACACAAAGTTTCTTTTCAGTTGCAAACTCCATTCCATACATATATATGGGGAGGTACTAGCTCCAACTCGGTTTTAAATTGAAAACTGCAGGAACTTCAAACTGGCACTAGGAAACAGACTGAGAAAGCAGAGAAAAAGTGTCTCCTGCAACCCGTTCCCTTGGTGCTAGATGAACGAACGTCTCTCCACTTGCTCAGTTCTGAGAGATAAGTGTGTGTGAAAGCCGTCCTTCACCTAGCTTGTTGGGAACACAAAGTTTCTTTTCAGTTGCAAACTCCATTCCATACATATATATGGGGAGGTACTAGCTCCAACTCGGTTTTACAGTGAAAACTGCAGGAACTTCAAACCGGCACTAGGAAACAGACTGAGAAAGCAGAGAAAAAGTGTCTCCTGCAACCCGTTCCCTTGGTGCTAGATGAACGAACGTCCCTCCACTTGCTCAGTTCTGAGAGATAAGTGTGTGTGAAAGCCGTCCTTCACCTAGCTTGTTGGGAACACAAAGTTTCTTTTCAGTTGTATACTCCATTCCATACATATATATGGGGAGGTACTAGCTCCAACTCGGTTTTAAAGTGAAAACTGCAGGAACTTCAAACCGGCACTAGGTAACAGACTGTGAAAGCAGAGAAAAAGTGTCTCCTGCAACCCGTTCCCTTGGTGCTAGATGAACGAACGTCTCTCCACTTGCTCAGTTCTGAGAGATAAGTGTGTGTGAAAGCCGTCCTTCACCTAGCTTGTTGGGAACACAAAGTTTCTTTTCAGTTGTAAACTCCATTCCATACATATATATGGGGAGCTACCAGCTACAACTCGGTTTTACAGTGAAAACTGCAGGAACTTCAAACAGTCACTAGGAAACAGACTGAGAAAGCAGAGAATAAGTGTCTCCTGCAACCCGTTCCCTTGGTGCTAGATGAACGAACGTCTCTCAACTTGCAAAGTTCTGAGAGATAAGTGTGTGTGAAAGCCGTCCTTCACCTAGCTTGTTGGGAACACAAAGTTTCTTTTCAGTTGCAAACTCCATTCCATACATATATATGGGGAGGTACTAGCTCCAACTCGGTTTTAAAGTGTAAACTGCAGGAACTTCAAACCGGCACTAGGTAACAGACTGTGAAAGCAGAAAAAAGTGTCTCCTGCAACCCGTTCCCTTGGTGCTAGATGAACGAACGTCTCTCCACTTGCTGTGTTCTGAGAGATAAGTGTGTGTGAAAGCCGTCCTTCACCTAGCTTGTTGGGAACACAAAGTTTCTTTTCAGTTGCAAACTCCATTCCATACATATATATGGGGAGGTACTAGCTCCAACTCGGTTTGACAGTGAAAACTGCAGGAACTTCAAACCGGCACTAGGAAACAGACTGAGAAAGCAGAGAAAATGTGTCTCCTGCAACCCGTTCCCTTGGTGCTAGATGAACGAACGTCTCTCCACTTGCTCAGTTCTGAGAGATAAGTGTGTGTGAAAGCCGTCCTTCACCTAGCTTGTTGGGAACACAAAGTTTCTTTTCAGTTGCAAACTCCATTCCATACATATATATGGGGAGGAACTAGCTCCAACTCGGTTTGACAGTGAAAACTGCAGGAACTTCAAACCGGCACTAGGAAACAGACTGAGAAAGCAGAGAAATAGTGTCTCCTGCAACCCGTTCCCTTGGTGCTAGAAGAACGAACGTCTCTCCACTTGCTCAGTTCTGAGAGATAAGTGTGTGTGAAAGCCGTCCGTCACCTAGCTTGTTGGGAACACAAAGTTTCTTTTCAGTTGCAAACTCCATTCCATACGTATATATGGGGAGGTACTAGCTCCAACTCGGTTTTACAGTGAAAACTGCAGGAACTTCAAACCGGCACTAGGAAACATACAGAGAAAGCAGAGAAAAAGTGTCTCCTGCAACCCGTTCCCTTGGTGCTAGATGAACGAACGTCTCTCCACTTGCTCAGTTCTGAGAGATAAGTGTGTGTGAAAGCCGTCCTTCACCTAGCTTGTTGGGAACACAAAGTTTCTTTTCAGTTGCAAACTCCATTCCATACATATATATGGGGAGCTACCAGCTCCAACTCGGTTTTACAGTGAAAACTGCAGGAACTTCAAACCGGCACTAGGAAACAGACTGAGAAAGCTGAGAAAAAGTGTCTCCTGCAACCCGTTCCCTTGGTGCTAGATGAACGAACGTCTCTCCACTTGCTCAGTTCTGAGAGATAAGTGTGTGTGAAAGCCGTCCTTCACCTAGCTTGTTGGGAACACAAAGTTTCTTTTCAGTTGCAAACTCCATTCCATACATATATATGGGGAGGTACTAGCTCCAACTCGGTTTTAAAGTGTAAACTGCAGGAACTTCAAACCGGCACTAGGTAACAGACTGTGAAAGCAGAAAAAAGTGTCTCCTGCAACCCGTTCCCTTGGTGCTAGATGAACGAACGTCTCTCCACTTGCTCTGTTCTGAGAGATAAGTGTGTGTGAAAGCCGTCCTTCACCTAGCTTGTTGGGAACACAAAGTTTCTTTTCAGTTGCAAACTCCATTCCATACATATATATGGGGAGGTACTAGCTCCAACTCGGTTTGACAGTGAAAACTGCAGGAACTTCAAACCGGCACTAGGAAACAGACTGAGAAAGCAGAGAAAAAGTGTCTCCTGCAACCCGTTCAATTGGTGCTAGATGAACGAACGTCTCTCCACTTGCTCAGTTCTGAGAGATAAGTGTGTGTGAAAGCCGTCCTTCACCTAGCTTGTTGGGAACACAAAGTTTCTTTTCAGTTGCAAACTCCATTCCATACATATATATGGGGAGGTACTAGCTCCAACTCGGTTTTACAGTGAAAACTGCAGGAACTTCAAACCGGCGCTAGGAAACAGACTGAGAAAGCAGAGAAAAAGTGTCTCCTGCAACCCGTTCCCTTGGTGCTAGATGAACGAACGTCTCTCCACTTGCTCAGTTCTGAGAGATAAGTGTGTGTGAAAGCCGTCCTTCACCTAGCTTGTTGGGAACACAAAGTTTCTTTTCAGTTGCAAACTCCATTCCATACATATATATGGGGAGGAACTAGCTCCAACTCGGTTTGACAGTGAAAACTGCAGGAACTTCAAACCGGCACTAGGAAACAGACTGAGAAAGCAGAGAAATAGTGTCTCCTGCAACCCGTTCCCTTGGTGCTAGAAGAACGAACGTCTGTCCACTTGCTCAGTTCTGAGAGATAAGTGTGTGTGAAAGCCGTCCGTCACCTAGCTTGTTGGGAACACAAAGTTTCTTTTCAGTTGCAAACTCCATTCCATACATATATATGGGGAGGTACTAGCTCCAACTCGGTTTTACAGTGAAAACTGCAGGAACTTCAAACCGGCACTAGGAAACATACAGAGAAAGCAGAGAAAAAGTGTCTCCTGCAACCCGTTCCCTTGGTGCTAGATGAACGAACGTCTCTCCACTTGCTCAGTTCTGAGAGATAAGTGTGTGTGAAAGCCGTCCTTCACCTAGCTTGTTGGGAACACAAAGTTTCTTTTCAGTTGCAAACTCCATTCCATACATATATATGGGGAGGTACCAGCTCCAACTCGGTTTTACAGTGAAAACTGCAGGAACTTCAAACCGGCACTAGGAAACAGACTGAGAAAGCTGAGAAAAAGTGTCTCCTGCAACCCGTTCCCTTGGTGCTAGATGAACGAACGTCTCTCCACTTGCTCAGTTCTGAGAGATAAGTGTGTGTGAAAGCCGTCCTTCACCTAGCTTGTTGGGAACACAAAGTTTCTTTTCAGTTGCAAACTCCATTTCATACATATATATGGGGAGCTACCAGCTCCAACTCGGTTTTACAGTGAAAACTGCAGGAACTTCAAACCGTCACTAGGAAACAGACTGAGAAAGCAGAGAAAAAGTGTCTCCTGCAACCCGTTCCCTTGGTGCTAGATGAACGAACGTCTCTCCACTTGCTCAGTTCTGAGAGATAAGTGTGTGTGAAAGCCGTCCTTCACCTAGCTTGTTGGGAACACAAAGTTTCTTTTCAGTTGCAAACTCCATTCCATACATATATATGGGGAGGTACTAGCTCCAACTCGGTTTTACAGTGAAAACTGCAGGAACTTCAAACCGGCACTAGGAAACAGACTGAGAAAGCAGAGAAAAAGTGTCTCCTGCAACCCGTTCCCTTGGTGCTAGATGAACGAACGTCTCTCCACTTGCTCAGTTCTGAGAGATAAGTGTGTGTGAAAGCCGTCCTTCACCTAGCTTGTTGGGAACACAAAGTTTCTTTTCAGTTGCAAACTCCATTCCATACATATATATGGGGAGGTACTAGCTCCAACTCGGTTTTACAGTGAAAACTGCAGGAACTTCAAACCGGCACTAGGAAACAGACTGAGAAAGCAGAGAAAAAGTGTCTCCTGCAACCCGTTCCCTTGGTGCTAGATGAACGAACGTCTCTCCACTTGCTCAGTTCTGAGAGATAAGTGTGTGTGAAAGCCGTCCTTCACCTAGCTTGTTGGGAACACAAAGTTTCTTTTCAGTTGCAAACTCCATTTCATACATATATATGGGGAGGTACTAGCTCCAACTCGGTTTTAAAGTGAAAACTGCAGGAACTTCAAACCGGCACTAGGTAACAGACTGAGAAAGCAGAGAAAAAGTGTCTCCTGCAAACCGTTCCCTTGGTGCTAGATGAACGAACGTCTCTCCACTTGCTCAGTTCTGAGAGATAAGTGTGTGTGAAAGCCGTCCTTCACCTAGCTTGTTGGGAACACAAAGTTTCTTTTCAGTTGCAAACTCCATTCCATACATATATATGGGGAGGTACTAGCTCCAACTCGGTTTTACAGTGAAAACTGCAGGAACTTCAAACCGTCACTAGGAAACAGACTGAGAAAGCAGAGAAAAAGTGTCTCCTGCAACCCGTTCCCTTGGTGCTAGATGAACGAACGTCTCTCCACTTGCTCAGTTCTGAGAGATAAGTGTGTGTGAAAGCCGTCCTTCACCTAGCTTGTTGGGAACACAAAGTTTCTTTTCAGTTGCAAACTCCATTCCATACATATATATGGGGAGGTACTAGCTCCAACTCGGTTTTAAATTGAAAACTGCAGGAACTTCAAACCGGCACTAGGAAACAGACTGAGAAAGCAGAGAAAAAGTGTCTCCTGCAACCCGTTCCCTTGGTGCTAGATGAACGAACGTCTCTCCACTTGCTCAGTTCTGAGAGATAAGTGTGTGTGAAAGCCGTCCTTCACCTAGCTTGTTGGGAACACAAAGTTTCTTTTCAGTTGCAAACTCCATTCCATACATATATATGGGGAGGTACTAGCTCCAACTCGGTTTTACAGTGAAAACTGCAGGAACTTCAAACCGGCACTAGGAAACAGACTGAGAAAGCAGAGAAAAAGTGTCTCCTGCAACCCGTTCCCTTGGTGCTAGATGAACGAACGTCCCTCCACTTGCTCAGTTCTGAGAGATAAGTGTGTGTGAAAGCCGTCCTTCACCTAGCTTGTTGGGAACACAAAGTTTCTTTTCAGTTGTAAACTCCATTCCATACATATATATGGGGAGGTACTAGCTCCAACTCGGTTTTAAAGTGAAAACTGCAGGAACTTCAAACCGGCACTAGGTAACAGACTGTGAAAGCAGAGAAAAAGTGTCTCCTGCAACCCGTTCCCTTGGTGCTAGATGAACGAACGTCTCTCCACTTGCTCAGTTCTGAGAGATAAGTGTGTGTGAAAGCCGTCCTTCACCTAGCTTGTTGGGAACACAAAGTTTCTTTTCAGTTGTAAACTCCATTCCATACATATATATGGGGAGCTACCAGCTACAACTCGGTTTTACAGTGAAAACTGCAGGAACTTCAAACAGTCACTAGGAAACAGACTGAGAAAGCAGAGAATAAGTGTCTCCTGCAACCCGTTCCCTTGGTGCTAGATGAACGAACGTCTCTCAACTTGCAAAGTTCTGAGAGATAAGTGTGTGTGAAAGCCGTCCTTCACCTAGCTTGTTGGGAACACAAAGTTTCTTTTCAGTTGCAAACTCCATTCCATACATATATATGGGGAGGTACTAGCTCCAACTCGGTTTTAAAGTGTAAACTGCAGGAACTTCAAACCGGCACTAGGTAACAGACTGTGAAAGCAGAAAAAAGTGTCTCCTGCAACCCGTTCCCTTGGTGCTAGATGAACGAACGTCTCTCCACTTGCTCTGTTCTGAGAGATAAGTGTGTGTGAAAGCCGTCCTTCACCTAGCTTGTTGGGAACACAAAGTTTCTTTTCAGTTGCAAACTCCATTCCATACATATATATGGGGAGGTACTAGCTCCAACTCGGTTTGACAGTGAAAACTGCAGGAACTTCAAACCGGCACTAGGAAACAGACTGAGAAAGCAGAGAAAAAGTGTCTCCTGCAACCCGTTCAATTGGTGCTAGATGAACGAACGTCTCTCCACTTGCTCAGTTCTGAGAGATAAGTGTGTGTGAAAGCCGTCCTTCACCTAGCTTGTTGGGAACACAAAGTTTCTTTTCAGTTGCAAACTCCATTCCATACATATATATGGGGAGGTACTAGCTCCAACTCGGTTTTACAGTGAAAACTGCAGGAACTTCAAACCGGCGCTAGGAAACAGACTGAGAAAGCAGAGAAAAAGTGTCTCCTGCAACCCGTTCCCTTGGTGCTAGATGAACGAACGTCTCTCCACTTGCTCAGTTCTGAGAGATAAGTGTGTGTGAAAGCCGTCCTTCACCTAGCTTGTTGGGAACACAAAGTTTCTTTTCAGTTGCAAACTCCATTCCATACATATATATGGGGAGGAACTAGCTCCAACTCGGTTTGACAGTGAAAACTGCAGGAACTTCAAACCGGCACTAGGAAACAGACTGAGAAAGCAGAGAAATAGTGTCTCCTGCAACCCGTTCCCTTGGTGCTAGAAGAACGAACGTCTGTCCACTTGCTCAGTTCTGAGAGATAAGTGTGTGTGAAAGCCGTCCGTCACCTAGCTTGTTGGGAACACAAAGTTTCTTTTCAGTTGCAAACTCCATTCCATACATATATATGGGGAGGTACTAGCTCCAACTCGGTTTTACAGTGAAAACTGCAGGAACTTCAAACCGGCACTAGGAAACATACAGAGAAAGCAGAGAAAAAGTGTCTCCTGCAACCCGTTCCCTTGGTGCTAGATGAACGAACGTCTCTCCACTTGCTCAGTTCTGAGAGATAAGTGTGTGTGAAAGCCGTCCTTCACCTAGCTTGTTGGGAACACAAAGTTTCTTTTCAGTTGCAAACTCCATTCCATACATATATATGGGGAGGTACCAGCTCCAACTCGGTTTTACAGTGAAAACTGCAGGAACTTCAAACCGGCACTAGGAAACAGACTGAGAAAGCTGAGAAAAAGTGTCTCCTGCAACCCGTTCCCTTGGTGCTAGATGAACGAACGTCTCTCCACTTGCTCAGTTCTGAGAGATAAGTGTGTGTGAAAGCCGTCCTTCACCTAGCTTGTTGGGAACACAAAGTTTCTTTTCAGTTGCAAACTCCATTTCATACATATATATGGGGAGCTACCAGCTCCAACTCGGTTTTACAGTGAAAACTGCAGGAACTTCAAACCGTCACTAGGAAACAGACTGAGAAAGCAGAGAAAAAGTGTCTCCTGCAACCCGTTCCCTTGGTGCTAGATGAACGAACGTCTCTCCACTTGCTCAGTTCTGAGAGATAAGTGTGTGTGAAAGCCGTCCTTCACCTAGCTTGTTGGGAACACAAAGTTTCTTTTCAGTTGCAAACTCCATTCCATACATATATATGGGGAGGTACTAGCTCCAACTCGGTTTTACAGTGAAAACTGCAGGAACTTCAAACCGGCACTAGGAAACAGACTGAGAAAGCAGAGAAAAAGTGTCTCCTGCAACCCGTTCCCTTGGTGCTAGATGAACGAACGTCTCTCCACTTGCTCAGTTCTGAGAGATAAGTGTGTGTGAAAGCCGTCCTTCACCTAGCTTGTTGGGAACACAAAGTTTCTTTTCAGTTGCAAACTCCATTCCATACATATATATGGGGAGGTACTAGCTCCAACTCGGTTTTAAAGTGAAAACTGCAGGAACTTCAAACCGGCACTAGGTAACAGACTGAGAAAGCAGAGAAAAAGTGTCTCCTGCAACCCGATCCCTTGGTGCTAGATGAACGAACGTCTCTCCACTTGCTCAGTTCTGAGAGATAAGTGTGTGTGAAAGCCGTCCTTCACCTAGCTTGTTGGGAACACAAAGTTTCTTTTCAGTTGCAAACTCCATTCCATACATATATATGGGGAGGTACTAGCTCCAACTCGGTTTTAAATTGAAAACTGCAGGAACTTCAAACCGGCACTAGGAAACAGACTGAGAAAGCAGAGAAAAAGTGTCTCCTGCAACCCGTTCCCTTGGTGCTAGATGAACGAACGTCTCTCCACTTGCTCAGTTCTGAGAGATAAGTGTGTGTGAAAGTCGTCCTTCACCTAGCTTGTTGGGAACACAAAGTTTCTTTTCAGTTGCAAACTCCATTCCATACATATATATGGGGAGGTACAAGCTCCAACTCGGTTTTACAGTGAAAACTGCAGGAACTTCAAACCGGCACTAGGAAACAGACTGAGAAAGCAGAGAAAAAGTGTCTCCTGCAACCCGTTCCCTTGGTGCTAGATGAACGAACGTCTCTCCACTTGCTCAGTTCTGAGAGATAAGTGTGTGTGAAAGCCGTCCTTCACCTAGCTTGTTGGGAACACAAAGTTTCTTTTCAGTGGCAAACTCCATTCCATACATATATATGGGGAGGTACTAGCTCCAACTCGGTTTTAAAGTGTAAACTGCAGGAACTTCAAACCGGCACTAGGTAAAAGACTGTGAAAGCAGAAAAAAGTGTCTCCTGCAAGCCGTTCCCTTGGTGCTAGATGAACGAACGTCTCTCCACTTGCTCTGTTCTGAGAGATAAGTGTGTGTGAAAGCCGTCCTTCACCTAGCTTGTTGGGAACACAAAGTTTCTTTTCAGTTGCAAACTCCATTCCATACATATATATGGGGAGGTACTAGCTCCAACTCGGTTTGACAGTGAAAACTGCAGGAACTTCAAACCGGCACTAGGAAACAGACTGAGAAAGCAGAGAAAAAGTGTCTCCTGCAACCCGTTCCCTTGGTGCTAGATGAACGAACGTCTCTCCACTTGCTCAGTTCTGAGAGATAAGTGTGTGTGAAAGCCGTCCTTCACCTAGCTTGTTGGGAACACAAAGTTTCTTTTCAGTTGCAAACTCCATTCCATACATATATATGGGGAGGTACTAGCTCCAACTCGGTTTTACAGTGAAAACTGCAGGAACTTCAAACCGGCGCTAGGAAACAGACTGAGAAAGCAGAGAAAAAGTTTCTCCTGCAACCCGTTCCTTTGGTGCTAGATGAACGAACGTCTCTCCACTTGCTCAGTTCTGAGAGATAAGTGTGTGTGAAAGCCGTCCTTCACCTAGCTTGTTGGGAACACAAAGTTTCTTTTCAGTTGCAAACTCCATTCCATACATATATATGGGGAGGAACTAGCTCCAACTCGGTTTGACAGTGAAAACTGCAGGAACTTCAAACCGGCACTAGGAAACAGACTGAGAAAGCAGAGAAATAGTGTCTCCTGCAACCCGTTCCCTTGGTGCTAGAAGAACGAACGTCTCTCCACTTGCTCAGTTCTGAGAGATAAGTGTGTGTGAAAGCCGTCCGTCACCTAGCTTGTTGGGAACAGAAAGTTTCTTTTCAGTTGCAAACTCCATTCCATACATATATATGGGGAGGTACTAGCTCCAACTCGGTTTTACAGTGAAAACTGCAGGAACTTCAAACCGGCACTAGGAAACAGACTGAGAAAGCAGAGAATAAGTGTCTCCTGCAACCCGTTCCCTTGGTGCTAGATGAACGAACGTCTCTCCACTTGCTCAGTTCTGAGAGATAAGTGTGTGTGAAAGCCGTCCTTCACCTAGCTTGTTGGGAACACAAAGTTTCTTTTCAGTTGCAAACTCCATTCCATACATATATATGGGGAGGTACCAGCTCCAACTCGGTTTTACAGTGAAAACTGCAGGAACTTCAAACCGGCACTAGGAAACAGACTGAGAAAGCTGAGAAAAAGTGTCTCCTGCAACCCGTTCCCTTGGTGCTAGATGAACGAACGTCTCTCCACTTGCTCAGTTCTGAGAGATAAGTGTGTGTGAAAGCCGTCCTTCACCTAGCTTGTTGGGAACACAAAGTTTCTTTTCAGTTGCAAACTCCATTTCATACATATATATGGGGAGCTACCAGCTCCAACTCGGTTTTACAGTGAAAACTGCAGGAACTTCAAACCGTCACTAGGAAACAGAGTGAGAAAGCAGAGAAAAAGTGTCTCCTGCAACCCGTTCCCTTGGTGCTAGATGAACGAACGTCTCTCCACTTGCTCAGTTCTGAGAGATAAGTGTGTGTGAAAGCCGTCCTTCACCTAGCTTGTTGGGAACACAAAGTTTCTTTTCACTTGCAAACTCCATTCCATACATATATATGGGGAGGTACTAGCTCCAACTCGGTTTTAAAGTGTAAACTGCAGGAACTTCAAACCGGCACTAGGTAACAGACTGAGAAAGCAGAGAAAAAGTGTCTCCTGCAAACCGTTCCCTTGGTGCTAGATGAACGAACGTCTCTCCACTTGCTCAGTTCTGAGAGATAAGTGTGTGTGAAAGCCGTCCTTCACCTAGCTTGTTGGGAACACAAAGTTTCTTTTCAGTTGCAAACTCCATTCCATACATATATATGGGGAGGTACTAGCTCCAACTCGGTTTGACAGTGAAAACTGCAGGAACTTCAAACCGGCACTAGGAAACAGACTGAGAAAGCAGAGAAAAAGTGTCTCCTGCAACCCGTTCCCTTGGTGCTAGATGAACGAACGTCTCTCCACTTGCTCAGTTCTGAGAGATAAGTGTGTGTGAAAGCCGTCCTTCACCTAGCTTGTTGGGAACACAAAGTTTCTTTTCAGTTGCAAACTCCATTTCATACATATATATGGGGAGGTACTAGCTCCAACTCGGTTTTAAAGTGAAAACTGCAGGAACTTCAAACCGGCACTAGGTAACAGACTGAGAAAGCAGAGAAAAAGTGTCTCCTGCAACCCGTTCCCTTGGTGCTAGATGAACGAACGTCTCTCCACTTGCTCAGTTCTGAGAGATAAGTGTGTGTGAAAGCCGTCCTTCACCTAGCTTGTTGGGAACACAAAGTTTCTTTTCAGTTGCAAACTCCATTCCATACATATATATGGGGAGGTACTAGCTCCAACTCGGTTTTACAGTGAAAACTGCAGGAACTTCAAACCGTCACTAGGAAACAGACTGAGAAAGCAGAGAAAAAGTGTCTCCTGCAACCCGTTCCCTTGGTGCTAGATGAACGAACGTCTCTCCACTTGCTCGGTTCTGAGAGATAAGTGTGTGTGAAAGCCGTCCTTCACCTAGCTTGTTGGGAACACAAAGTTTCTTTTCAGTTGCAAACTCCATTCCATACATATATATGGGGAGGTACTAGCTCCAACTCGGTTTTAAATTGAAAACTGCAGGAACTTCAAACTGGCACTAGGAAACAGACTGAGAAAGCAGAGAAAAAGTGTCTCCTGCAACCCGTTCCCTTGGTGCTAGATGAACGAACGTCTCTCCACTTGCTCAGTTCTGAGAGATAAGTGTGTGTGAAAGCCGTCCTTCACCTAGCTTGTTGGGAACACAAAGTTTCTTTTCAGTTGCAAACTCCATTCCATACATATATATGGGGAGGTACTAGCTACAACTCGGTTTTACAGTGAAAACTGCAGGAACTTCAAACCGGCACTAGGAAACAGACTGAGAAAGCAGAGAAAAAGTGTCTCCTGCAACCCGTTCCCTTGGTGCTAGATGAACGAACGTCCCTCCACTTGCTCAGTTCTGAGAGATAAGTGTGTGTGAAAGCCGTCCTTCACCTAGCTTGTTGGGAACACAAAGTTTCTTTTCAGTTGTAAACTCCATTCCATACATATATATGGGGAGGTACTAGCTCCAACTCGGTTTTAAAGTGAAAACTGCAGGAACTTCAAACCGGCACTAGGTAACAGACTGTGAAAGCAGAGAAAAAGTGTCTCCTGCAACCCGTTCCCTTGGTGCTAGATGAACGAACGTCTCTCCACTTGCTCAGTTCTGAGAGATAAGTGTGTGTGAAAGCCGTCCTTCACCTAGCTTGTTGGGAACACAAAGTTTCTTTTCAGTTGTAAACTCCATTCCATACATATATATGGGGAGCTACCAGCTACAACTCGGTTTTACAGTGAAAACTGCAGGAACTTCAAACAGTCACTAGGAAACAGACTGAGAAAGCAGAGAATAAGTGTCTCCTGCAACCCGTTCCCTTGGTGCTAGATGAACGAACGTCTCTCAACTTGCAAAGTTCTGAGAGATAAGTGTGTGTGAAAGCCGTCCTTCACCTAGCTTGTTGGGAACACAAAGTTTCTTTTCAGTTGCAAACTCCATTCCATACATATATATGGGGAGGTACTAGCTCCAACTCGGTTTTAAAGTGTAAACTGCAGGAACTTCAAACCGGCACTAGGTAACAGACTGTGAAAGCAGAAAAAAGTGTCTCCTGCAACCCGTTCCCTTGGTGCTAGATGAACGAACGTCTCTCCACTTGCTGTGTTCTGAGAGATAAGTGTGTGTGAAAGCCGTCCTTCACCTAGCTTGTTGGGAACACAAAGTTTCTTTTCAGTTGCAAACTCCATTCCATACATATATATGGGGAGGTACTAGCTCCAACTCGGTTTGACAGTGAAAACTGCAGGAACTTCAAACCGGCACTAGGAAACAGACTGAGAAAGCAGAGAAAAAGTGTCTCCTGCAACCCGTTCCCTTGGTGCTAGATGAACGAACGTCTCTCCACTTGCTCAGTTCTGAGAGATAAGTGTGTGTGAAAGCCGTCCTTCACCTAGCTTGTTGGGAACACAAAGTTTCTTTTCAGTTGCAAACTCCATTCCATACATATATATGGGGAGGAACTAGCTCCAACTCGGTTTGACAGTGAAAACTGCAGGAACTTCAAACCGGCACTAGGAAACAGACTGAGAAAGCAGAGAAATAGTGTCTCCTGCAACCCGTTCCCTTGGTGCTAGAAGAACGAACGTCTCTCCACTTGCTCAGTTCTGAGAGATAAGTGTGTGTGAAAGCCGTCCGTCACGTAGCTTGTTGGGAACACAAAGTTTCTTTTCAGTTGCAAACTCCATTCCATACATATATATGGGGAGGTACTAGCTCCAACTCGGTTTTACAGTGAAAACTGCAGGAACTTCAAACCGGCACTAGGAAACATACAGAGAAAGCAGAGAAAAAGTGTCTCCTGCAACCCGTTCCCTTGGTGCTAGATGAACGAACGTCTCTCCACTTGCTCAGTTCTGAGAGATAAGTGTGTGTGAAAGCCGTCCTTCACCTAGCTTGTTGGGAACACAAAGTTTCTTTTCAGTTGCAAACTCCATTCCATACATATATATGGGGAGGTACCAGCTCCAACTCGGTTTTACAGTGAAAACTGCAGGAACTTCAAACCGGCACTAGGAAACAGACTGAGAAAGCTGAGAAAAAGTGTCTCCTGCAACCCGTTCCCTTGGTGCTAGATGAACGAACGTCTCTCCACTTGCTCAGTTCTGAGAGATAAGTGTGTGTGAAAGCCGTCCTTCACCTAGCTTGTTGGGAACACAAAGTTTCTTTTCAGTTGCAAACTCCATTTCATACATATATATGGGGAGCTACCAGCTCCAACTCGGTTTTACAGTGAAAACTGCAGGAACTTCAAACCGTCACTAGGAAACAGACTGAGAAAGCAGAGAAAAAGTGTCTCCTGCAACCCGTTCCCTTGGTGCTAGATGAACGAACGTCTCTCCACTTGCTCAGTTCTGAGAGATAAGTGTGTGTGAAAGCCGTCCTTCACCTAGCTTGTTGGGAACACAAAGTTTCTTTTCAGTTGCAAACTCCATTCCATACATATATATGGGGAGGTACTAGCTCCAACTCGGTTTTACAGTGAAAACTGCAGGAACTTCAAACCGGCACTAGGAAACAGACTGAGAAAGCAGAGAAAAAGTGTCTCCTGCAACCCGTTCCCTTGGTGCTAGATGAACGAACGTCTCTCCACTTGCTCAGTTCTGAGAGATAAGTGTGTTTGAAAGCCGTCCTTCACCTAGCTTGTTGGGAACACAAAGTTTCTTTTCAGTTGCAAACTCCATTCCATACATATATATGGGGAGGTACTAGCTCCAACTCGGTTTTAAAGTGAAAACTGCAGGAACTTCAAACCGGCACTAGGTAACAGACTGAGAAAGCAGAGAAAAAGTGTCTCCTGCAACCCGATCCCTTGGTGCTAGATGAACGAACGTCTCTCCACTTGCTCAGTTCTGAGAGATAAGTGTGTGTGAAAGCCGTCCTTCACCTAGCTTGTTGGGAACACAAAGTTTCTTTTCAGTTGCAAACTCCATTCCATACATATATATGGGGAGGTACTAGCTCCAACTCGGTTTTACAGTGAAAACTGCAGGAATTTCAAACCGTCACTAGGAAACAGACTGAGAAAGCAGAGAAAAAGTGTCTCCTGCAACCCGTTCCCTTGGTGCTAGATGAACGAACGTCTCTCCACTTGCTCAGTTCTGAGAGATAAGTGTGTGTGAAAGCCGTCCTTCACCTAGCTTGTTGGGAACACAAAGTTTCTTTTCAGTTGCAAACTCCATTCCATACATATATATGGGGAGGTACTAGCTCCAACTCTGTTTTAAATTGAAAACTGCAGGAACTTCAAACCGGCACTAGGAAACAGACTGAGAAAGCAGAGAAAAAGTGTCTCCTGCAACCCGTTCCCTTGGTGCTAGATGAACGAACGTCTCTCCACTTGCTCAGTTCTGAGAGATAAGTGTGTGTGAAAGCCGTCCTTCACCTAGCTTGTTGGGAACACAAAGTTTCTTTTCAGTTGCAAACTCCATTCCATACATATATATGGGGAGGTACAAGCTCCAACTCGGTTTTACAGTGAAAACTGCAGGAACTTCAAACCGGCACTAGGAAACAGACTGAGAAAGCAGAGAAAAAGTGTCTCCTGCAACCCGTTCCCTTGGTGCTAGATGAACGAACGTCTCTCCACTTGCTCAGTTCTGAGAGATAAGTGTGTGTGAAAGCCGTCCTTCACCTAGCTTGTTGGGAACACAAAGTTTCTTTTCAGTTGCAAACTCCATTCCATACATATATATGGGGAGGTACTAGCTCCAACTCGGTTTTAAAGTGTAAACTGCAGGAACTTCAAACCGGCACTAGGTAAAAGACTGTGAAAGCAGAAAAAAGTGTCTCCTGCAACCCGTTCCCTTGGTGCTAGATGAACGAACGTCTCTCCACTTGCTCTGTTCTGAGAGATAAGTGTGTGTGAAAGCCGTCCTTCACCTAGCTTGTTGGGAACACAAAGTTTCTTTTCAGTTGCAAACTCCATTCCATACATATATATGGGGAGGTACTAGCTCCAACTCGGTTTGACAGTGAAAACTGCAGGAACTTCAAACCGGCACTAGGAAACAGACTGAGAAAGCAGAGAAAAAGTGTCTCCTGCAACCCGTTCCCTTGGTGCTAGATGAACGAACGTCTCTCCACTTGCTCAGTTCTGAGAGATAAGTGTGTGTGAAAGCCGTCCTTCACCTAGCTTGTTGGGAACACAAAGTTTCTTTTCAGTTGCAAACTCCATTCCATACATATATATGGGGAGGTACTAGCTCCAACTCGGTTTTACAGTGAAAACTGCAGGAACTTCAAACCGGCGCTAGGAAACAGACTGAGAAAGCAGAGAAAAAGTTTCTCCTGCAACCCGTTCCTTTGGTGCTAGATGAACGAACGTCTCTCCACTTGCTCAGTTCTGAGAGATAAGTGTGTGTGAAAGCCGTCCTTCACCTAGCTTGTTGGGAACACAAAGTTTCTTTTCAGTTGCAAACTCCATTCCATACATATATATGGGGAGGAACTAGCTCCAACTCGGTTTGACAGTGAAAACTGCAGGAACTTCAAACCGGCACTAGGAAACAGACTGAGAAAGCAGAGAAATAGTGTCTCCTGCAACCCGTTCCCTTGGTGCTAGAAGAACGAACGTCTGTCCACTTGCTCAGTTCTGAGAGATAAGTGTGTGTGAAAGCCGTCCGTCACCTAGCTTGTTGGGAACACAAAGTTTCTTTTCAGTTGCAAACTCCATTCCATACATATATATGGGGAGGTACTAGCTCCAACTCGGTTTTACAGTGAAAACTGCAGGAACTTCAAACCGGCACTAGGAAACATACAGAGAAAGCAGAGAAAAAGTGTCTCCTGCAACCCGTTCCCTTGGTGCTAGATGAACGAACGTCTCTCCACTTGCTCAGTTCTGAGAGATAAGTGTGTGTGAAAGCCGTCCTTCACCTAGCTTGTTGGGAACACAAAGTTTCTTTTCAGTTGCAAACTCCATTCCATACATATATATGGGGAGGTACCAGCTCCAACTCGGTTTTACAGTGAAAACTGCAGGAACTTCAAACCGGCACTAGGAAACAGACTGAGAAAGCTGAGAAAAAGTGTCTCCTGCAACCCGTTCCCTTGGTGCTAGATGAACGAACGTCTCTCCACTTGCTCAGTTCTGAGAGATAAGTGTGTGTGAAAGCCGTCCTTCACCTAGCTTGTTGGGAACACAAAGTTTCTTTTCAGTTGCAAACTCCATTTCATACATATATATGGGGAGCTACCAGCTCCAACTCGGTTTTACAGTGAAAACTGCAGGAACTTCAAACCGTCACTAGGAAACAGAGTGAGAAAGCAGAGAAAAAGTGTCTCCTGCAACCCGTTCCCTTGGTGCTAGATGAACGAACGTCTCTCCACTTGCTCAGTTCTGAGAGATAAGTGTGTGTGAAAGCCGTCCTTCACCTAGCTTGTTGGGAACACAAAGTTTCTTTTCACTTGCAAACTCCATTCCATACATATATATGGGGAGGTACTAGCTCCAACTCGGTTTTAAAGTGTAAACTGCAGGAACTTCAAACCGGCACTAGGTAACAGACTGAGAAAGCAGAGAAAAAGTGTCTCCTGCAAACCGTTCCCTTGGTGCTAGATGAACGAACGTCTCTCCACTTGCTCAGTTCTGAGAGATAAGTGTGTGTGAAAGCCGTCCTTCACCTAGCTTGTTGGGAACACAAAGTTTCTTTTCAGTTGCAAACTCCATTCCATACATATATATGGGGAGGTACTAGCTCCAACTCGGTTTTAAAGTGAAAACTGCAGGAACTTCAAACCGGCACTAGGTAACAGACTGAGAAAGCAGAGAAAAAGTGTCTCCTGCAACCCGTTCCCTTGGTGCTAGATGAACGAACGTCTCTCCACTTGCTCAGTTCTGAGAGATAAGTGTGTGTGAAAGCCGTCCTTCACCTAGCTTGTTGGGAACACAAAGTTTCTTTTCAGTTGCAAACTCCATTCCATACATATATATGGGGAGGTACTAGCTCCAACTCGGTTTTACAGTGAAAACTGCAGGAACTTCAAACCGTCACTAGGAAACAGACTGAGAAAGCAGAGAAAAAGTGTCTCCTGCAACCCGTTCCCTTGGTGCTAGATGAACGAACGTCTCTCCACTTGCTCAGTTCTGAGAGATAAGTGTGTGTGAAAGCCGTCCTTCACCTAGCTTGTTGGGAACACAAAGTTTCTTTTCAGTTGCAAACTCCATTCCATACATATATATGGGAAGGTACTAGCTCCAACTCGGTTTTAAATTGAAAACTGCAGGAACTTCAAACCGGCACTAGGAAACAGACTGAGAAAGCAGAGAAAAAGTGTCTCCTGCAACCCGTTCCCTTGGTGCTAGATGAACGAACGTCTCTCCACTTGCTCAGTTCTGAGAGATAAGTGTGTGTGAAAGCCGTCCTTCACCTAGCTTGTTGGGAACACAAAGTTTCTTTTCAGTTGCAAACTCCATTCCATACATATATATGGGGAGGTACTAGCTCCAACTCGGTTTTACAGTGAAAACTGCAGGAACTTCAAACCGGCACTAGGAAACAGACTGAGAAAGCAGAGAAAAAGTGTCTCCTGCAACCCGTTCCCTTGGTGCTAGATGAACGAACGTCCCTCCACTTGCTCAGTTCTGAGAGATAAGTGTGTGTGAAAGCCGTCCTTCACCTAGCTTGTTGGGAACACAAAGTTTCTTTTCAGTTGTAAACTCCATTCCATACATATATATGGGGAGGTACTAGCTCCAACTCGGTTTTAAAGTGTAAACTGCAGGAACTTCAAACCGGCACTAGGTAACAGACTGTGAAAGCAGAAAATAGTGTCTCCTGTAACCCGTTCCCTTGGTGCTAGATGAACGAACGTCTCTCCACTTGCTCAGTTCTGAGAGATAAGTGTGTGTGAAAGCCGTCCTTCACCTAGCTTGTTGGGAACACAAAGATTCTTTTCAGTTGCAAACTCCATTCCATACATATATATGGGGAGGTACTAGCTCCAACTCTGTTTGACAGTGAAAACGGCAGGAACTTCAAACCGGCACTAGGAAACAGACTGAGAAAGCAGAGAAAAAGTGTCTCCTGCAACCCGTTCCCTTGGTGCTAGATGAACGAACGTCTCTCCACTTGCTCAGTTCTGAGAGATAAGTGTGTGTGAAAGCCGTCCTTCACCTAGCTTGTTGGGAACACAAAGTTTCTTTTCAGTTGCAAACTCCATTCCATACATATATATGGGGAGGTACTAGCTCCAACTCGGTTTTAAAGTGAAGACTGCAGGAACTTCAAACAGGCACTAGGTAACAGACTGAGAAAGCAGAGAAAAAGTGTCCCCTGCAACCCGTTCCCTTGGTGCTAGATGAACGAACGTCTCTCCACTTGCTCAGTTCTGAGAGATAAGTGTGTGTGAAAGCCGTCCTTCACCTAGCTTGTTGGGAACACAAAGTTTCTTTTCAGTTGCAAACTCCATTCCATACATATATATGGGGAGGTACTAGCTCCAACTCGGTTTTAAAGTGTAAACTGCAGGAACTTCAAACCGGCACTAGGTAACAGACTGTGAAAGCAGAAAAAAGTGTCTCCTGCAACCCGTTCCCTTGGTGTTAGATGAACGAACGTCTCTCCACTTGCTCAGTTCTGAGAGATAAGTGTGTGTGAAAGCCGTCCTTCACCTAGCTTGTTGGGAACACAAAGTTTCTTTTCAGTTGCAAACTCCATTCCATACATATATATGGGGAGGTACTAGCTCCAACTCGGTTTGACAGTGAAAACTGCAGGAACTTCAAACCGGCACTAGGAAACAGACTGAGAAAGCAGAGAAAAAGTGTCTCCTGCAACCCGTTCCCTTGGTGCTAGATGAACGAACGTCTCTCCACTTGCTCAGTTCTGAGAGATAAGTGTGTGTGAAAGCCGTCCTTCACCTAGCTTGTTGGGAACACAAAGTTTCTTTTCAGTTGCAAACTCCATTCCATACATATATATGGGGAGGTACTAGCTCCAACTCGGTTTGACAGTGAAAACTGCAGGAACTTCAAACAGGCACTAGGTAACAGACTGAGAAAGCAGAGAAAAAGTGTCCCCTGCAACCCGTTCCCTTGGTGCTAGATGAACGAACGTCTCTCCACTTGCTCAGTTCTGAGAGATAAGTGTGTGTGAAAGCCGTCCTTCACCTAGCTTGTTGGGAACACAAAGTTTCTTTTCAGTTGCAAACTCCATTCCATACATATATATGGGGAGGTACCAGCTCCAACTCGGTTTTACAGTGAAAACTGCAGGAACTTCAAACCGGCACTAGGAAACAGACTGAGAAAGCTGAGAAAAAGTGTCTCCTGCAACCCGTTCCCTTGGTGCTAGATGAACGAACGTCTCTCCACTTGCTCAGTTCTGAGAGATAAGTGTGTGTGAAAGCCGTCCTTCACCTAGCTTGTTGGGAACACAAAGTTTCTTTTCAGTTGCAAACTCCATTTCATACATATATATGGGGAGCTACCAGCTCCAACTCGGTTTTACAGTGAAAACTGCAGGAACTTCAAACCGTCACTAGGAAACAGAGTGAGAAAGCAGAGAAAAAGTGTCTCCTGCAACCCGTTCCCTTGGTGCTAGATGAACGAACGTCTCTCCACTTGCTCAGTTCTGAGAGATAAGTGTGTGTGAAAGCCGTCCTTCACCTAGCTTGTTGGGAACACAAAGTTTCTTTTCACTTGCAAACTCCATTCCATACATATATATGGGGAGGTACTAGCTCCAACTCGGTTTTAAAGTGTAAACTGCAGGAACTTCAAACCGGCACTAGGTAACAGACTGAGAAAGCAGAGAAAAAGTGTCTCCTGCAAACCGTTCCCTTGGTGCTAGATGAACGAACGTCTCTCCACTTGCTCAGTTCTGAGAGATAAGTGTGTGTGAAAGCCGTCCTTCACCTAGCTTGTTGGGAACACAAAGTTTCTTTTCAGTTGCAAACTCCATTCCATACATATATATGGGGAGGTACTAGCTCCAACTCGGTTTGACAGTGAAAACTGCAGGAACTTCAAACCGGCACTAGGAAACAGACTGAGAAAGCAGAGAAAAAGTGTCTCCTGCAACCCGTTCCCTTGGTGCTAGATGAACGAACGTCTCTCCACTTGCTCAGTTCTGAGAGATAAGTGTGTGTGAAAGCCGTCCTTCACCTAGCTTGTTGGGAACACAAAGTTTCTTTTCAGTTGCAAACTCCATTTCATACATATATATGGGGAGGTACTAGCTCCAACTCGGTTTTAAAGTGAAAACTGCAGGAACTTCAAACCGGCACTAGGTAACAGACTGAGAAAGCAGAGAAAAAGTGTCTCCTGCAACCCGTTCCCTTGGTGCTAGATGAACGAACGTCTCTCCACTTGCTCAGTTCTGAGAGATAAGTGTGTGTGAAAGCCGTCCTTCACCTAGCTTGTTGGGAACACAAAGTTTCTTTTCAGTTGCAAACTCCATTCCATACATATATATGGGGAGGTACTAGCTCCAACTCGGTTTTACAGTGAAAACTGCAGGAACTTCAAACCGTCACTAGGAAACAGACTGAGAAAGCAGAGAAAAAGTGTCTCCTGCAACCCGTTCCCTTGGTGCTAGATGAACGAACGTCTCTCCACTTGCTCAGTTCTGAGAGATAAGTGTGTGTGAAAGCCGTCCTTCACCTAGCTTGTTGGGAACACAAAGTTTCTTTTCAGTTGCAAACTCCATTCCATACATATATATGGGGAGGTACTAGCTCCAACTCGGTTTTAAATTGAAAACTGCAGGAACTTCAAACTGGCACTAGGAAACAGACTGAGAAAGCAGAGAAAAAGTGTCTCCTGCAACCCGTTCCCTTGGTGCTAGATGAACGAACGTCTCTCCACTTGCTCAGTTCTGAGAGATAAGTGTGTGTGAAAGCCGTCCTTCACCTAGCTTGTTGGGAACACAAAGTTTCTTTTCAGTTGCAAACTCCATTCCATACATATATATGGGGAGGTACTAGCTCCAACTCGGTTTTACAGTGAAAACTGCAGGAACTTCAAACCGGCACTAGGAAACAGACTGAGAAAGCAGAGAAAAAGTGTCTCCTGCAACCCGTTCCCTTGGTGCTAGATGAACGAACGTCCCTCCACTTGCTCAGTTCTGAGAGATAAGTGTGTGTGAAAGCCGTCCTTCACCTAGCTTGTTGGGAACACAAAGTTTCTTTTCAGTTGTAAACTCCATTCCATACATATATATGGGGAGGTACTAGCTCCAACTCGGTTTTAAAGTGAAAACTGCAGGAACTTCAAACCGGCACTAGGTAACAGACTGTGAAAGCAGAGAAAAAGTGTCTCCTGCAACCCGTTCCCTTGGTGCTAGATGAACGAACGTCTCTCCACTTGCTCAGTTCTGAGAGATAAGTGTGTGTGAAAGCCGTCCTTCACCTAGCTTGTTGGGAACACAAAGTTTCTTTTCAGTTGTAAACTCCATTCCATACATATATATGGGGAGCTACCAGCTACAACTCGGTTTTACAGTGAAAACTGCAGGAACTTCAAACAGTCACTAGGAAACAGACTGAGAAAGCAGAGAATAAGTGTCTCCTGCAACCCGTTCCCTTGGTGCTAGATGAACGAACGTCTCTCAACTTGCAAAGTTCTGAGAGATAAGTGTGTGTGAAAGCCGTCCTTCACCTAGCTTGTTGGGAACACAAAGTTTCTTTTCAGTTGCAAACTCCATTCCATACATATATATGGGGAGGTACTAGCTCCAACTCGGTTTTAAAGTGTAAACTGCAGGAACTTCAAACCGGCACTAGGTAACAGACTGTGAAAGCAGAAAAAAGTGTCTCCTGCAACCCGTTCCCTTGGTGCTAGATGAACGAACGTCTCTCCACTTGCTGTGTTCTGAGAGATAAGTGTGTGTGAAAGCCGTCCTTCACCTAGCTTGTTGGGAACACAAAGTTTCTTTTCAGTTGCAAACTCCATTCCATACATATATATGGGGAGGTACTAGCTCCAACTCGGTTTGACAGTGAAAACTGCAGGAACTTCAAACCGGCACTAGGAAACAGACTGAGAAAGCAGAGAAAAAGTGTCTCCTGCAACCCGTTCCCTTGGTGCTAGATGAACGAACGTCTCTCCACTTGCTCAGTTCTGAGAGATAAGTGTGTGTGAAAGCCGTCCTTCACCTAGCTTGTTGGGAACACAAAGTTTCTTTTCAGTTGCAAACACCATTCCATACATATATATGGGGAGGTACTAGCTCCAACTCGGTTTTACAGTGAAAACTGCAGGAACTTCAAACCGGCGCTAGGAAACAGACTGAGAAAGCAGAGAAAAAGTGTCTCCTGCAACCCGTTCCCTTGGTGCTAGATGAACGAACGTCTCTCCACTTGCTCAGTTCTGAGAGATAAGTGTGTGTGAAAGCCGTCCTTCACCTAGCTTGTTGGGAACACAAAGTTTCTTTTCAGTTGCAAACTCCATTCCATACATATATATGGGGAGGAACTAGCTCCAACTCGGTTTGACAGTGAAAACTGCAGGAACTTCAAACCGGCACTAGGAAACAGACTGAGAAAGCAGAGAAATAGTGTCTCCTGCAACCCGTTCCCTTGGTGCTAGAAGAACGAACGTCTCTCCACTTGCTCAGTTCTGAGAGATAAGTGTGTGTGAAAGCCGTCCGTCACCTAGCTTGTTGGGAACACAAAGTTTCTTTTCAGTTGCAAACTCCATTCCATACATATATATGGGGAGGTACTAGCTCCAACTCGGTTTTACAGTGAAAACTGCAGGAACTTCAAACCGGCACTAGGAAACATACAGAGAAAGCAGAGAAAAAGTGTCTCCTGCAACCCGTTCCCTTGGTGCTAGATGAACGAACGTCTCTCCACTTGCTCAGTTCTGAGAGATAAGTGTGTGTGAAAGCCGTCCTTCACCTAGCTTGTTGGGAACACAAAGTTTCTTTTCAGTTGCAAACTCCATTCCATACATATATATGGGGAGGTACCAGCTCCAACTCGGTTTTACAGTGAAAACTGCAGGAACTTCAAACCGGCACTAGGAAACAGACTGAGAAAGCTGAGAAAAAGTGTCTCCTGCAACCCGTTCCCTTGGTGCTAGATGAACGAACGTCTCTCCACTTGCTCAGTTCTGAGAGATAAGTGTGTGTGAAAGCCGTCCTTCACCTAGCTTGTTGGGAACACAAAGTTTCTTTTCAGTTGCAAACTCCATTTCATACATATATATGGGGAGCTACCAGCTCCAACTCGGTTTTACAGTGAAAACTGCAGGAACTTCAAACCGTCACTAGGAAACAGACTGAGAAAGCAGAGAAAAAGTGTCTCCTGCAACCCGTTCCCTTGGTGCTAGATGAACGAACGTCTCTCCACTTGCTCAGTTCTGAGAGATAAGTGTGTGTGAAAGCCGTCCTTCACCTAGCTTGTTGGGAACACAAAGTTTCTTTTCAGTTGCAAACTCCATTCCATACATATATATGGGGAGGTACTAGCTCCAACTCGGTTTTACAGTGAAAACTGCAGGAACTTCAAACCGGCACTAGGAAACAGACTGAGAAAGCAGAGAAAAAGTGTCTCCTGCAACCCGTTCCCTTGGTGCTAGATGAACGAACGTCTCTCCACTTGCTCAGTTCTGAGAGATAAGTGTGTTTGAAAGCCGTCCTTCACCTAGCTTGTTGGGAACACAAAGTTTCTTTTCAGTTGCAAACTCCATTCCATACATATATATGGGGAGGTACTAGCTCCAACTCGGTTTTAAAGTGAAAACTGCAGGAACTTCAAACCGGCACTAGCTAACAGACTGAGAAAGCAGAGAAAAAGTGTCTCCTGCAACCCGATCCCTTGGTGCTAGATGAACGAACGTCTCTCCACTTGCTCAGTTCTGAGAGATAAGTGTGTGTGAAAGCCGTCCTTCACCTAGCTTGTTGGGAACACAAAGTTTCTTTTCAGTTGCAAACTCCATTCCATACATATATATGGGGAGGTACTAGCTCCAACTCGGTTTTACAGTGAAAACTGCAGGAATTTCAAACCGTCACTAGGAAACAGACTGAGAAAGCAGAGAAAAAGTGTCTCCTGCAACCCGTTCCCTTGGTGCTAGATGAACGAACGTCTCTCCACTTGCTCAGTTCTGAGAGATAAGTGTGTGTGAAAGCCGTCCTTCACCTAGCTTGTTGGGAACACAAAGTTTCTTTTCAGTTGCAAACTCCATTCCATACATATATATGGGGAGGTACTAGCTCCAACTCTGTTTTAAATTGAAAACTGCAGGAACTTCAAACCGGCACTAGGATACAGACTGAGAAAGCAGAGAAAAAGTGTCTCCTGCAACCCGTTCCCTTGGTGCTAGATGAACGAACGTCTCTCCACTTGCTCAGTTCTGAGAGATAAGTGTGTGTGAAAGCCGTCCTTCACCTAGCTTGTTGGGAACACAAAGTTTCTTTTCAGTTGCAAACTCCATTCCATACATATATATGGGGAGGTACAAGCTCCAACTCGGTTTTACAGTGAAAACTGCAGGAACTTCAAACCGGCACTAGGAAACAGACTGAGAAAGCAGAGAAAAAGTGTCTCCTGCAACCCGTTCCCTTGGTGCTAGATGAACGAACGTCTCTCCACTTGCTCAGTTCTGAGAGATAAGTGTGTGTGAAAGCCGTCCTTCACCTAGCTTGTTGGGAACACAAAGTTTCTTTTCAGTTGCAAACTCCATTCCATACATATATATGGGGAGGTACTAGCTCCAACTCGGTTTTAAAGTGTAAACTGCAGGAACTTCAAACCGGCACTAGGTAAAAGACTGTGAAAGCAGAAAAAAGTGTCTCCTGCAACCCGTTCCCTTGGTGCTAGATGAACGAACGTCTCTCAACTTGCAAAGTTCTGAGAGATAAGTGTGTGTGAAAGCCGTCCTTCACCTAGCTTGTTGGGAACACAAAGTTTCTTTTCAGTTGCAAACTCCATTCCATACATATATATGGGGAGGTACTAGCTCCAACTCGGTTTTAAAGTGTAAACTGCAGGAACTTCAAACCGGCACTAGGTAACAGACTGTGAAAGCAGAAAAAAGTGTCTCCTGCAACCCGTTCCCTTGGTGCTAGATGAACGAACGTCTCTCCACTTGCTCTGTTCTGAGAGATAAGTGTGTGTGAAAGCCGTCCTTCACCTAGCTTGTTGGGAACACAAAGTTTCTTTTCAGTTGCAAACTCCATTCCATACATATATATGGGGAGGTACTAGCTCCAACTCGGTTTGACAGTGAAAACTGCAGGAACTTCAAACCGGCACTAGGAAACAGACTGAGAAAGCAGAGAAAAAGTGTCTCCTGCAACCCGTTCCCTTGGTGCTAGATGAACGAACGTCTCTCCACTTGCTCAGTTCTGAGAGATAAGTGTGTGTGAAAGCCGTCCTTCACCTAGCTTGTTGGGAACACAAAGTTTCTTTTCAGTTGCAAACACCATTCCATACATATATATGGGGAGGTACTAGCTCCAACTCGGTTTTACAGTGAAAACTGCAGGAACTTCAAACCGGCGCTAGGAAACAGACTGAGAAAGCAGAGAAAAAGTGTCTCCTGCAACCCGTTCCCTTGGTGCTAGATGAACGAACGTCTCTCCACTTGCTCAGTTCTGAGAGATAAGTGTGTGTGAAAGCCGTCCTTCACCTAGCTTGTTGGGAACACAAAGTTTCTTTTCAGTTGCAAACTCCATTCCATACATATATATGGGGAGGAACTAGCTCCAACTCGGTTTGACAGTGAAAACTGCAGGAACTTCAAACCGGCACTAGGAAACAGACTGAGAAAGCAGAGAAATAGTGTCTCCTGCAACCCGTTCCCTTGGTGCTAGAAGAACGAACGTCTCTCCACTTGCTCAGTTCTGAGAGATAAGTGTGTGTGAAAGCCGTCCGTCACGTAGCTTGTTGGGAACACAAAGTTTCTTTTCAGTTGCAAACTCCATTCCATACATATATATGGGGAGGTACTAGCTCCAACTCGGTTTTACAGTGAAAACTGCAGGAACTTCAAACCGGCACTAGGAAACATACAGAGAAAGCAGAGAAAAAGTGTCTCCTGCAACCCGTTCCCTTGGTGCTAGATGAACGAACGTCTCTCCACTTGCTCAGTTCTGAGAGATAAGTGTGTGTGAAAGCCGTCCTTCACCTAGCTTGTTGGGAACACAAAGTTTCTTTTCAGTTGCAAACTCCATTCCATACATATATATGGGGAGGTACCAGCTCCAACTCGGTTTTACAGTGAAAACTGCAGGAACTTCAAACCGGCACTAGGAAACAGACTGAGAAAGCTGAGAAAAAGTGTCTCCTGCAACCCGTTCCCTTGGTGCTAGATGAACGAACGTCTCTCCACTTGCTCAGTTCTGAGAGATAAGTGTGTGTGAAAGCCGTCCTTCACCTAGCTTGTTGGGAACACAAAGTTTCTTTTCAGTTGCAAACTCCATTTCATACATATATATGGGGAGCTACCAGCTCCAACTCGGTTTTACAGTGAAAACTGCAGGAACTTCAAACCGTCACTAGGAAACAGACTGAGAAAGCAGAGAAAAAGTGTCTCCTGCAACCCGTTCCCTTGGTGCTAGATGAACGAACGTCTCTCCACTTGCTCAGTTCTGAGAGATAAGTGTGTGTGAAAGCCGTCCTTCACCTAGCTTGTTGGGAACACAAAGTTTCTTTTCAGTTGCAAACTCCATTCCATACATATATATGGGGAGGTACTAGCTCCAACTCGGTTTTACAGTGAAAACTGCAGGAACTTCAAACCGGCACTAGGAAACAGACTGAGAAAGCAGAGAAAAAGTGTCTCCTGCAACCCGTTCCCTTGGTGCTAGATGAACGAACGTCTCTCCACTTGCTCAGTTCTGAGAGATAAGTGTGTTTGAAAGCCGTCCTTCACCTAGCTTGTTGGGAACACAAAGTTTCTTTTCAGTTGCAAACTCCATTCCATACATATATATGGGGAGGTACTAGCTCCAACTCGGTTTTAAAGTGAAAACTGCAGGAACTTCAAACCGGCACTAGGTAACAGACTGAGAAAGCAGAGAAAAAGTGTCTCCTGCAACCCGATCCCTTGGTGCTAGATGAACGAACGTCTCTCCACTTGCTCAGTTCTGAGAGATAAGTGTGTGTGAAAGCCGTCCTTCACCTAGCTTGTTGGGAACACAAAGTTTCTTTTCAGTTGCAAACTCCATTCCATACATATATATGGGGAGGTACTAGCTCCAACTCGGTTTTACAGTGAAAACTGCAGGAACTTCAAACCGGCACTAGGAAACAGACTGAGAAAGCAGAGAAAAAGTGTCTCCTGCAACCCGTTCCCTTGGTGCTAGATGAACGAACGTCTCTCCACTTGCTCAGTTCTGAGAGATAAGTGTGTTTGAAAGCCGTCCTTCACCTAGCTTGTTGGGAACACAAAGTTTCTTTTCAGTTGCAAACTCCATTCCATACATATATATGGGGAGGTACTAGCTCCAACTCGGTTTTAAAGTGAAAACTGCAGGAACTTCAAACCGGCACTAGGTAACAGACTGAGAAAGCAGAGAAAAAGTGTCTCCTGCAACCCGATCCCTTGGTGCTAGATGAACGAACGTCTCTCCACTTGCTCAGTTCTGAGAGATAAGTGTGTGTGAAAGCCGTCCTTCACCTAGCTTGTTGGGAACACAAAGTTTCTTTTCAGTTGCAAACTCCATTCCATACATATATATGGGGAGGTACTAGCTCCAACTCGGTTTTACAGTGAAAACTGCAGGAACTTCAAACCGGCACTAGGAAACAGACTGAGAAAGCAGAGAAAAAGTGTCTCCTGCAACCCGTTCCCTTGGTGCTAGATGAACGAACGTCTCTCCACTTGCTCAGTTCTGAGAGATAAGTGTGTTTGAAAGCCGTCCTTCACCTAGCTTGTTGGGAACACAAAGTTTCTTTTCAGTTGCAAACTCCATTCCATACATATATATGGGGAGGTACTAGCTCCAACTCGGTTTTAAAGTGAAAACTGCAGGAACTTCAAACCGGCACTAGGTAACAGACTGAGAAAGCAGAGAAAAAGTGTCTCCTGCAACCCGATCCCTTGGTGCTAGATGAACGAACGTCTCTCCACTTGCTCAGTTCTGAGAGATAAGTGTGTGTGAAAGCCGTCCTTCACCTAGCTTGTTGGGAACACAAAGTTTCTTTTCAGTTGCAAACTCCATTCCATACATATATATGGGGAGGTACTAGCTCCAACTCGGTTTTACAGTGAAAACTGCAGGAATTTCAAACCGTCACTAGGAAACAGACTGAGAAAGCAGAGAAAAAGTGTCTCCTGCAACCCGTTCCCTTGGTGCTAGATGAACGAACGTCTCTCCACTTGCTCAGTTCTGAGAGATAAGTGTGTGTGAAAGCCGGCCTTCACCTAGCTTGTTGGGAACACAAAGTTTCTTTTCAGTTGCAAACTCCATTCCATACATATATATGGGGAGGTACTAGCTCCAACTCTGTTTTAAATTGAAAACTGCAGGAACTTCAAACCGGCACTAGGATACAGACTGAGAAAGCAGAGAAAAAGTGTCTCCTGCAACCCGTTCCCTTGGTGCTAGATGAACGAACGTCTCTCCACTTGCTCAGTTCTGAGAGATAAGTGTGTGTGAAAGCCGTCCTTCACCTAGCTTGTTGGGAACACAAAGTTTCTTTTCAGTTGCAAACTCCATTCCATACATATATATGGGGAGGTACAAGCTCCAACTCGGTTTTACAGTGAAAACTGCAGGAACTTCAAACCGGCACTAGGAAACAGACTGAGAAAGCAGAGAAAAAGTGTCTCCTGCAACCCGTTCCCTTGGTGCTAGATGAACGAACGTCTCTCCACTTGCTCAGTTCTGAGAGATAAGTGTGTGTGAAAGCCGTCCTTCACCTAGCTTGTTGGGAACACAAAGTTTCTTTTCAGTTGCAAACTCCATTCCATACATATATATGGGGAGGTACTAGCTCCAACTCGGTTTTAAAGTGTAAACTGCAGGAACTTCAAACCGGCACTAGGTAAAAGACTGTGAAAGCAGAAAAAAGTGTCTCCTGCAACCCGTTCCCTTGGTGCTAGATGAACGAACGTCTCTCCACTTGCTCTGTTCTGAGAGATAAGTGTGTGTGAAAGCCGTCCTTCACCTAGCTTGTTGGGAACACAAAGTTTCTTTTCAGTTGCAAACTCCATTCCATACATATATATGGGGAGGTACTAGCTCCAACTCGGTTTGACAGTGAAAACTGCAGGAACTTCAAACCGGCACTAGGAAACAGACTGAGAAAGCAGAGAAAAAGTGTCTCCTGCAACCCGTTCCCTTGGTGCTAGATGAACGAACGTCTCTCCACTTGCTCAGTTCTGAGAGATAAGTGTGTGTGAAAGCCGTCCTTCACCTAGCTTGTTGGGAACACAAAGTTTCTTTTCAGTTGCAAACACCATTCCATACATATATATGGGGAGGTACTAGCTCCAACTCGGTTTTACAGTGAAAACTGCAGGAACTTCAAACCGGCGCTAGGAAACAGACTGAGAAAGCAGAGAAAAAGTTTCTCCTGCAACCCGTTCCTTTGGTGCTAGATGAACGAACGTCTCTCCACTTGCTCAGTTCTGAGAGATAAGTGTGTGTGAAAGCCGTCCTTCACCTAGCTTGTTGGGAACACAAAGTTTCTTTTCAGTTGCAAACTCCATTCCATACATATATATGGGGAGGAACTAGCTCCAACTCGGTTTGACAGTGAAAACTGCAGGAACTTCAAACCGGCACTAGGAAACAGACTGAGAAAGCAGAGAAATAGTGTCTCCTGCAACCCGTTCCCTTGGTGCTAGAAGAACGAACGTCTGTCCACTTGCTCAGTTCTGAGAGATAAGTGTGTGTGAAAGCCGTCCGTCACCTAGCTTGTTGGGAACACAAAGTTTCTTTTCAGTTGCAAACTCCATTCCATACATATATATGGGGAGGTACTAGCTCCAACTCGGTTTTACAGTGAAAACTGCAGGAACTTCAAACCGGCACTAGGAAACATACAGAGAAAGCAGAGAAAAAGTGTCTCCTGCAACCCGTTCCCTTGGTGCTAGATGAACGAACGTCTCTCCACTTGCTCAGTTCTGAGAGATAAGTGTGTGTGAAAGCCGTCCTTCACCTAGCTTGTTGGGAACACAAAGTTTCTTTTCAGTTGCAAACTCCATTCCATACATATATATGGGGAGGTACCAGCTCCAACTCGGTTTTACAGTGAAAACTGCAGGAACTTCAAACCGGCACTAGGAAACAGACTGAGAAAGCAGAGAAAAAGTGTCTCCTGCAACCCGTTCCCTTGGTGCTAGATGAACGAACGTCTCTCCACTTGCTCAGTTCTGAGAGATAAGTGTGTGTGAAAGCCGTCCTTCACCTAGCTTGTTGGGAACACAAAGTTTCTTTTCAGTTGCAAACTCCATATCATACATATATATGGGGAGCTACCAGCTCCAACTCGGTTTTACAGTGAAAACTGCAGGAACTTCAAACCGTCACTAGGAAACAGAGTGAGAAAGCAGAGAAAAAGTGTCTCCTGCAACCCGTTCCCTTGGTGCTAGATGAACGAACGTCTCTCCACTTGCTCAGTTCTGAGAGATAAGTGTGTGTGAAAGCCGTCCTTCACCTAGCTTGTTGGGAACACAAAGTTTCTTTTCACTTGCAAACTCCATTCCATACATATATATGGGGAGGTACTAGCTCCAACTCGGTTTTAAAGTGTAAACTGCAGGAACTTCAAACCGGCACTAGGTAACAGACTGAGAAAGCAGAGAAAAAGTGTCTCCTGCAAACCGTTCCCTTGGTGCTAGATGAACGAACGTCTCTCCACTTGCTCAGTTCTGAGAGATAAGTGTGTGTGAAAGCCGTCCTTCACCTAGCTTGTTGGGAACACAAAGTTTCTTTTCAGTTGCAAACTCCATTCCATACATATATATGGGGAGGTACTAGCTCCAACTCGGTTTTAAAGTGAAAACTGCAGGAACTTCAAACCGGCACTAGGTAACAGACTGAGAAAGCAGAGAAAAAGTGTCTCCTGCAACCCGTTCCCTTGGTGCTAGATGAACGAACGTCTCTCCACTTGCTCAGTTCTGAGAGATAAGTGTGTGTGAAAGCCGTCCTTCACCTAGCTTGTTGGGAACACAAAGTTTCTTTTCAGTTGCAAACTCCATTCCATACATATATATGGGGAGGTACTAGCTCCAACTCGGTTTTACAGTGAAAACTGCAGGAACTTCAAACCGTCACTAGGAAACAGACTGAGAAAGCAGAGAAAAAGTGTCTCCTGCAACCCGTTCCCTTGGTGCTAGATGAACGAACGTCTCTCCACTTGCTCAGTTCTGAGAGATAAGTGTGTGTGAAAGCCGTCCTTCACCTAGCTTGTTGGGAACACAAAGTTTCTTTTCAGTTGCAAACTCCATTCCATACATATATATGGGAAGGTACTAGCTCCAACTCGGTTTTAAATTGAAAACTGCAGGAACTTCAAACCGGCACTAGGAAACAGACTGAGAAAGCAGAGAAAAAGTGTCTCCTGCAACCCGTTCCCTTGGTGCTAGATGAACGAACGTCTCTCCACTTGCTCAGTTCTGAGAGATAAGTGTGTGTGAAAGCCGTCCTTCACCTAGCTTGTTGGGAACACAAAGTTTCTTTTCAGTTGCAAACTCCATTCCATACATATATATGGGGAGGTACTAGCTCCAACTCGGTTTTACAGTGAAAACTGCAGGAACTTCAAACCGGCACTAGGAAACAGACTGAGAAAGCAGAGAAAAAGTGTCTCCTGCAACCCGTTCCCTTGGTGCTAGATGAACGAACGTCCCTCCACTTGCTCAGTTCTGAGAGATAAGTGTGTGTGAAAGCCGTCCTTCACCTAGCTTGTTGGGAACACAAAGTTTCTTTTCAGTTGTAAACTCCATTCCATACATATATATGGGGAGGTACTAGCTCCAACTCGGTTTTAAAGTGTAAACTGCAGGAACTTCAAACCGGCACTAGGTAACAGACTGTGAAAGCAGAAAAAAGTGTCTCCTGTAACCCGTTCCCTTGGTGCTAGATGAACGAACGTCTCTCCACTTGCTCAGTTCTGAGAGATAAGTGTGTGTGAAAGCCGTCCTTCACCTAGCTTGTTGGGAACACAAAGATTCTTTTCAGTTGCAAACTCCATTCCATACATATATATGGGGAGGTACTAGCTCCAACTCTGTTTGACAGTGAAAACGGCAGGAACTTCAAACCGGCACTAGGAAACAGACTGAGAAAGCAGAGAAAAAGTGTCTCCTGCAACCCGTTCCCTTGGTGCTAGATGAACGAACGTCTCTCCACTTGCTCAGTTCTGAGAGATAAGTGTGTGTGAAAGCCGTCCTTCACCTAGCTTGTTGGGAACACAAAGTTTCTTTTCAGTTGCAAACTCCATTCCATACATATATATGGGGAGGTACTAGCTCCAACTCGGTTTTAAAGTGAAGACTGCAGGAACTTCAAACAGGCACTAGGTAACAGACTGAGAAAGCAGAGAAAAAGTGTCCCCTGCAACCCGTTCCCTTGGTGCTAGATGAACGAACGTCTCTCCACTTGCTCAGTTCTGAGAGATAAGTGTGTGTGAAAGCCGTCCTTCACCTAGCTTGTTGGGAACACAAAGTTTCTTTTCAGTTGCAAACTCCATTCCATACATATATATGGGGAGGTACTAGCTCCAACTCGGTTTTAAAGTGTAAACTGCAGGAACTTCAAACCGGCACTAGGTAACAGACTGTGAAAGCAGAAAAAAGTGTCTCCTGCAACCCGTTCCCTTGGTGCTAGATGAACGAACGTCTCTCCACTTGCTCAGTTCTGAGAGATAAGTGTGTGTGAAAGCCGTCCTTCACCTAGCTTGTTGGGAACACAAAGTTTCTTTTCAGTTGCAAACTCCATTCCATACATATATATGGGGAGGTACTAGCTCCAACTCGGTTTGACAGTGAAAACTGCAGGAACTTCAAACCGGCACTAGGAAACAGACTGAGAAAGCAGAGAAAAAGTGTCTCCTGCAACCCGTTCCCTTGGTGCTAGATGAACGAACGTCTCTCCACTTGCTCAGTTCTGAGAGATAAGTGTGTGTGAAAGCCGTCCTTCACCTAGCTTGTTGGGAACACAAAGTTTCTTTTCAGTTGCAAACTCCATTCCATACATATATATGGGGAGGTACTAGCTCCAACTCGGTTTGACAGTGAAAACTGCAGGAACTTCAAACAGGCACTAGGTAACAGACTGAGAAAGCAGAGAAAAAGTGTCCCCTGCAACCCGTTCCCTTGGTGCTAGATGAACGAACGTCTCTCCACTTGCTCAGTTCTGAGAGATAAGTGTGTGTGAAAGCCGTCCTTCACCTAGCTTGTTGGGAACACAAAGTTTCTTTTCAGTTGCAAACTCCATTCCATACATATATATGGGGAGGTACTAGCTCCAACTCGGTTTTAAAGTGAAGACTGCAGGAACTTCAAACAGGCACTAGGTAACAGACTGAGAAAGCAGAGAAAAAGTGTCCCCTGCAACCCGTTCCCTTGGTGCTAGATGAACGAACGTCTCTCCACTTGCTCAGTTCTGAGAGATAAGTGTGTGTGAAAGCCGTCCTTCACCTAGCTTGTTGGGAACACAAAGTTTCTTTTCAGTTGCAAACTCCATTCCATACATATATATGGGGAGGTACTAGCTCCAACTCGGTTTGACAGTGAAAACTGCAGGAACTTCAAACCGGCACTAGGAAACAGACTGAGAAAGCAGAGAAAAAGTGTCTCCTGCAACCCGTTCCCTTGGTGCTAGATGAACGAACGTCTCTCCACTTGCTCAGTTCTGAGAGATAAGTGTGTGTGAAAGCCGTCCTTCAACTAGCTTGTTGGGAACACAAAGTTTCTTTTCAGTTGCAAACTCCATTCCATACATATATATGGGGAGGAACTAGCTCCAACTCGGTTTTACAGTGAAAACTGCAGGAACTTCAAACCGGCACTAGGAAACATACAGAGAAAGCAGAGAAAAAGTGTCTCCTGCAACCCGTTCCCTTGGTGCTAGATGAACGAACGTCTCTCCACTTGCTCAGTTCTGAGAGATAAGTGTGTGTGAAAGCCGTCCTTCAACTTGCTTGTTGGGAACACAAAGTTTCTTTTCAGTTGCAAACTCCATTCCATACATATATATGGGGAGGTACTAGCTCCAACTCGGGTTTACAGTGAAAACTGCAGGAACTTCAAACTGGCACTAGGTAACAGACTGTGAAAGCAGAAAAAAGTGTCTCCTGCAACCCGTTCCCTTGGTGCTAGATGAACGAACGTCTCTCCACTTGCTCAGTTCTGAGAGATAAGTGTGTGTGAAAGCCGTCCTTCACCTAGCTTGTTGGGAACACAAAGTTTCTTTTCAGTTGCAAACTCCATTCCATACATATATATGGGGAGCTACCAGCTACAACTCGGTTTTACAGTGAAACCTGCAGGAACTTCAAACAGTCACTAGGAAACAGACTGAGAAAGCAGAGAAAAAGTGTCTCCTGCAACCCGTTCCCTTGGTGCTAGATGAACGAACGTCTCTCCACTTGCAAAGTTCTGAGAGATAAGTGTGTGTGAAAGCCGTCCTTCACCTAGCTTGTTGGGAACACAAAGTTTCTTTTCAGTTGCAAACTCCATTCCATACATATATATGGGGAGGTACTAGCTCCAACTCGGTTTTAAAGTGTAAACTGCAGGAACATCAAACCGGCACTAGGTAACAGACTGTGAAAGCAGAAAAAAGTGTCTCCTGCAACCCGTTCCCTTGGTGCTAGATGAACGAACGTCTCTCCACTTGCTCAGTTCTGAGAGATAAGTGTGTGTGAAAGCCGTCCTTCACCTAGCTTGTTGGGAACACAAAGTTTCTTTTCAGTTGCAAACTCCATTCCATACATATATATGGGGAGGTACTAGCTCCAACTCGGTTTGACAGTGAAAACTGCAGGAACTTCAAACCGGCACTAGGAAACAGACTGAGAAAGCAGAGAAAAAGTGTCTCCTGCAACCCGTTCCCTTGGTGCTAGATGAACGAACGTCTCTCCACTTGCTCAGTTCTGAGAGATAAGTGTGTGTGAAAGCCGTCCTTCAACTAGCTTGTTGGGAACACAAAGTTTCTTTTCAGTTGCAAACTCCATTCCATACATATATATGGGGAGGAACTAGCTCCAACTCGGTTTTACAGTGAAAACTGCAGGAACTTCAAACCGGCACTAGGAAACAGACTGAGAAAGCAGAGAAATAGTGTCTCCTGCAACCCGTTCCCTTGGTGCTAGAAGAACGAACGTCTCTCCACTTGCTTAGTTCTGAGAGATAAGTGTGTGTGAAAGCCGTCCTTCACCTAGCTTGTTGGGAACACAAAGTTTCTTTTCAGTTGCAAACTCCATTCCATACATATATATGGGGAGGTACTAGCTCCAACTCGGTTTTACAGTGAAAACTGCAGGAACTTCAAACCGGCACTAGGAAACATACAGAGAAAGCAGAGAAAAAGTGTCTCCTGCAACCCGTTCCCTTGGTGCTAGATGAACGAACGTCTCTCCACTTGCTCAGTTCTGAGAGATAAGTGTGTGTGAAAGCCGTCCTTCAACTTGCTTGTTGGGAACACAAAGTTTCTTTTCAGTTGCAAACTCCATTCCATACATTTATATGGGGAGGTACTAGCTCCAACTCGGTTTTAAAGTGAAAACTGCAGGAACTTCAAACCGGCACTAGGTAACAGACTGAGAAAGCAGAGAAAAAGTGTCCCCTGCAACCCGTTCCCTTGGTGCTAGATGAACGAACGTCTCTCCACTTGCTCAGTTCTGAGAGATAAGTGTGTGTGAAAGCCGTCCTTCACCTAGCTTGTTGGGAACACAAAGTTTCTTTTCAGTTGCAAACTCCATTCCATACATATATATGGGGAGGTACTAGCTCCAACTCGGTTTAACAGTGAAAACTGCAGGAACTTCAAACCGGCACTAGGAAACAGACTGAGAAAGCAGAGAAACAGTGTCTCCTGCAACCCGTTCCCTTGGTGCTAGATGAAAGAACGTCTCTCCACTTGCTCAGTTCTGAGAGATAAGTGTGTGTGAAAGCCGTCCTTCACCTAGCTTGTTGGGAACACAAAGTTTCTTTTCAGTTGCAAACTCCATTCCATACATATATATGGGGAGGTACTAGCTCCAACTCGGTTTTAAAGTGAAAACTGCAGGAACTTCAAACCGGCACTAGGAAACAGACTGAGAAAGCAGAGAAAAAGTGTCCCCTGCAACCCGTTCCCTTGGTGCTAGATGAACGAACGTCTCTCCACTTGCTCAGTTCTGAGAGATAAGTGTGTGTGAAAGCCGTCCTTCACCTAGCTTGTTGGGAACACAAAGTTTCTTTTCAGTTGCAAACTCCATTCCATACATATATATGGGGAGGTACTAGCTCCAACTCGGTTTGACAGTGAAAACTGCAGGAACTTCAAACCGGCACTAGGAAACAGACTGAGAAAGCAGAGAAAAAGTGTCTCCTGCAACCCGTTCCCTTGGTGCTAGATGAACGAACGTCTCTCCACTTGCTCAGTTCTGAGAGATAAGTGTGTGTGAAAGCCGTCCTTCAACTAGCTTGTTGGGAACACAAAGTTTCTTTTCAGTTGCAAACTCCATTCCATACATATATATGGGGAGGAACTAGCTCCAACTCGGTTTTACAGTGAAAACTGCAGGAACTTCAAACCGGCACTAGGAAACAGACTGAGAAAGCAGAGAAATAGTGTCTCCTGCAACCCGTTCCCTTGGTGCTAGAAGAACGAACGTCTCTCCACTTGCTTAGTTCTGAGAGATAAGTGTGTGTGAAAGCCGTCCTTCACCTAGCTTGTTGGGAACACAAAGTTTCTTTTCAGTTGCAAACTCCATTCCATACATATATATGGGGAGGTACTAGCTCCAACTCGGTTTTACAGTGAAAACTGCAGGAACTTCAAACCGGCACTAGGAAACATACAGAGAAAGCAGAGAAAAAGTGTCTCCTGCAACCCGTTCCCTTGGTGCTAGATGAACGAACGTCTCTCCACTTGCTCAGTTCTGAGAGATAAGTGTGTGTGAAAGCCGTCCTTCAACTTGCTTGTTGGGAACACAAAGTTTCTTTTCAGTTGCAAACTCCATTCCATACATTTATATGGGGAGGTACTAGCTCCAACTCGGTTTTAAAGTGAAAACTGCAGGAACTTCAAACCGGCACTAGGTAACAGACTGAGAAAGCAGAGAAAAAGTGTCCCCTGCAACCCGTTCCCTTGGTGCTAGATGAACGAACGTCTCTCCACTTGCTCAGTTCTGAGAGATAAGTGTGTGTGAAAGCCGTCCTTCACCTAGCTTGTTGGGAACACAAAGTTTCTTTTCAGTTGCAAACTCCATTCCATACATATATATGGGGAGGTACTAGCTCCAACTCGGTTTGACAGTGAAAACTGCAGGAACTTCAAACCGGCACTAGGAAACAGACTGAGAAAGCAGAGAAAAAGTGTCTCCTGCAACCCGTTCCCTTGGTGCTAGATGAACGAACGTCTCTCCACTTGCTCAGTTCTGAGAGATAAGTGTGTGTGAAAGCCGTCCTTCAACTTGCTTGTTGGGAACACAAAGTTTCTTTTCAGTTGCAAACTCCATTCCATACATTTATATGGGGAGGTACTAGCTCCAACTCGGTTTTAAAGTGAAAACTGCAGGAACTTCAAACCGGCACTAGGTAACAGACTGAGAAAGCAGAGAAAAAGTGTCCCCTGCAACCCGTTCCCTTGGTGCTAGATGAACGAACGTCTCTCCACTTGCTCAGTTCTGAGAGATAAGTGTGTGTGAAAGCCATCCTTCACCTAGCTTGTTGGGAACACAAAGTTTCTTTTCAGTTGCAAACTCCATTCCATACATATATATGGGGAGGTACTAGCTCCAACTCGGTTTGACAGTGAAAACTGCAGGAACTTCAAACCGGCACTAGGAAACAGACTGAGAAAGCAGAGAAAAAGTGTCTCCTGCAACCCGTTCCCTTGGTGCTAGATGAACGAACGTCTCTCCACTTGCTCAGTTCTGAGAGATAAGTGTGTGTGAAAGCCGTCCTTCAACTAGCTTGTTGGGAACACAAAGTTTCTTTTCAGTTGCAAACTCCATTCCATACATATATATGGGGAGGAACTAGCTCCAACTCGGTTTTACAGTGAAAACTGCAGGAACTTCAAACCGGCACTAGGAAACATACAGAGAAAGCAGAGAAAAAGTGTCTCCTGCAACCCGTTCCCTTGGTGCTAGATGAACGAACGTCTCTCCACTTGCTCAGTTCTGAGAGATAAGTGTGTGTGAAAGCCGTCCTTCAACTTGCTTGTTGGGAACACAAAGTTTCTTTTCAGTTGCAAACTCCATTCCATACATATATATGGGGAGGTACTAGCTCCAACTCGGGTTTACAGTGAAAACTGCAGGAACTTCAAACTGGCACTAGGAAACAGACTGAGAAAGCAGAGAAAAAGTGTCTCCTGCAACCCGTTCCCTTGGTGCTAGATGAACGAACGTCTCTCCACTTGCTCAGTTCTGAGAGATAAGTGTGTGTGAAAGCCGTCCTTCACCTAGCTTGTTGGGAACACAAAGTTTCTTTTCAGTTGCAAACTCCATTCCATACATATATATGGGGAGCTACCAGCTACAACTCGGTTTTACAGTGAAACCTGCAGGAACTTCAAACAGTCACTAGGAAACAGACTGAGAAAGCAGAGAAAAAGTGTCTCCTGCAACCCGTTCCCTTGGTGCTAGATGAACGAACGTCTCTCCACTTGCAAAGTTCTGAGAGATAAGTGTGTGTGAAAGCCGTCCTTCACCTAGCTTGTTGGGAACACAAAGTTTCTTTTCAGTTGCAAACTCCATTCCATACATATATATGGGGAGGTACTAGCTCCAACTCGGTTTTAAAGTGTAAACTGCAGGAACATCAAACCGGCACTAGGTAACAGACTGTGAAAGCAGAAAAAAGTGTCTCCTGCAACCCGTTCCCTTGGTGCTAGATGAACGAACGTCTCTCCACTTGCTCAGTTCTGAGAGATAAGTGTGTGTGAAAGCCGTCCTTCACCTAGCTTGTTGGGAACACAAAGTTTCTTTTCAGTTGCAAACTCCATTCCATACATATATATGGGGAGGTACTAGCTCCAACTCGGTTTTAAAGTGAAAACTGCAGGAACTTCAAACCGGCACTAGGTAACAGACTGAGAAAGCAGAGAAAAAGTGTCCCCTGCAACCCGTTCCCTTGGTGCTAGATGAACGAACGTCTCTCCACTTGCTCAGTTCTGAGAGATAAGTGTGTGTGAAAGCCGTCCTTCACCTAGCTTGTTGGGAACACAAAGTTTCTTTTCAGTTGCAAACTCCATTCCATACATATATATGGGGAGGTACTAGCTCCAACTCGGTTTGACAGTGAAAACTGCAGGAACTTCAAACCGGCACTAGGAAACAGACTGAGAAAGCAGAGAAAAAGTGTCTCCTGCAACCCGTTCCCTTGGTGCTAGATGAACGAACGTCTCTCCACTTGCTCAGTTCTGAGAGATAAGTGTGTGTGAAAGCCGTCCTTCAACTTGCTTGTTGGGAACACAAAGTTTCTTTTCAGTTGCAAACTCCATTCCATACATTTATATGGGGAGGTACTAGCTCCAACTCGGTTTTAAAGTGAAAACTGCAGGAACTTCAAACCGGCACTAGGTAACAGACTGAGAAAGCAGAGAAAAAGTGTCCCCTGCAACCCGTTCCCTTGGTGCTAGATGAACGAACGTCTCTCCACTTGCTCAGTTCTGAGAGATAAGTGTGTGTGAAAGCCATCCTTCACCTAGCTTGTTGGGAACACAAAGTTTCTTTTCAGTTGCAAACTCCATTCCATACATATATATGGGGAGGTACTAGCTCCAACTCGGTTTGACAGTGAAAACTGCAGGAACTTCAAACCGGCACTAGGAAACAGACTGAGAAAGCAGAGAAAAAGTGTCTCCTGCAACCCGTTCCCTTGGTGCTAGATGAACGAACGTCTCTCCACTTGCTCAGTTCTGAGAGATAAGTGTGTGTGAAAGCCGTCCTTCAACTAGCTTGTTGGGAACACAAAGTTTCTTTTCAGTTGCAAACTCCATTCCATACATATATATGGGGAGGAACTAGCTCCAACTCGGTTTTACAGTGAAAACTGCAGGAACTTCAAACCGGCACTAGGAAACATACAGAGAAAGCAGAGAAAAAGTGTCTCCTGCAACCCGTTCCCTTGGTGCTAGATGAACGAACGTCTCTCCACTTGCTCAGTTCTGAGAGATAAGTGTGTGTGAAAGCCGTCCTTCAACTTGCTTGTTGGGAACACAAAGTTTCTTTTCAGTTGCAAACTCCATTCCATACATATATATGGGGAGGTACTAGCTCCAACTCGGGTTTACAGTGAAAACTGCAGGAACTTCAAACTGGCACTAGGAAACAGACTGAGAAAGCAGAGAAAAAGTGTCTCCTGCAACCCGTTCCCTTGGTGCTAGATGAACGAACGTCTCTCCACTTGCTCAGTTCTGAGAGATAAGTGTGTGTGAAAGCCGTCCTTCACCTAGCTTGTTGGGAACACAAAGTTTCTTTTCAGTTGCAAACTCCATTCCATACATATATATGGGGAGCTACCAGCTACAACTCGGTTTTACAGTGAAACCTGCAGGAACTTCAAACAGTCACTAGGAAACAGACTGAGAAAGCAGAGAAAAAGTGTCTCCTGCAACCCGTTCCCTTGGTGCTAGATGAACGAACGTCTCTCCACTTGCAAAGTTCTGAGAGATAAGTGTGTGTGAAAGCCGTCCTTCACCTAGCTTGTTGGGAACACAAAGTTTCTTTTCAGTTGCAAACTCCATTCCATACATATATATGGGGAGGTACTAGCTCCAACTCGGTTTTAAAGTGTAAACTGCAGGAACATCAAACCGGCACTAGGTAACAGACTGTGAAAGCAGAAAAAAGTGTCTCCTGCAACCCGTTCCCTTGGTGCTAGATGAACGAACGTCTCTCCACTTGCTCAGTTCTGAGAGATAAGTGTGTGTGAAAGCCGTCCTTCACCTAGCTTGTTGGGAACACAAAGTTTCTTTTCAGTTGCAAACTCCATTCCATACATATATATGGGGAGGTACTAGCTCCAACTCGGTTTGACAGTGAAAACTGCAGGAACTTCAAACCGGCACTAGGAAACAGACTGAGAAAGCAGAGAAAAAGTGTCTCCTGCAACCCGTTCCCTTGGTGCTAGATGAACGAACGTCTCTCCACTTGCTCAGTTCTGAGATATAAGTGTGTGTGAAAGCCGTCCGTCACCTAGCTTGTTGGGAACACAAAGTTTCTTTTCAGTTGCAAACTCCATTCCATACATATATATGGGGAGGTACTAGCTCCAACTCGGTTTTACAGTGAAAACTGCAGGAACTTCAAACCGGCACTAGGTAACAGACTGAGAAAGCAGAGAAAAAGTGTCTCCTGCAACCCGTTCCCTTGGTGCTAGATGAACGAACGTCTCTCCACTTGCTCAGTTCTGAGAGATAAGTGTGTGTGAAAGCCGTCCTTCACCTAGCTTGTTGGGAACACAAAGTTTCTTTTCAGTTGCAAACTCCATTCCATACATATATATGGGGAGGTACTAGCTCCAACTCGGTTTGACAGTGAAAACTGCAGGAACTTCAAACCGGCACTAGGAAACAGACTGAGAAAGCAGAGAAAAAGTGTCTCCTGCAACCCGTTCCCTTGGTGCTAGATGAACGAACGTCTCTCCACTTGCTCAGTTCTGAGAGATAAGTGTGTGTGAAAGCCGTCCTTCACCTAGCTTGTTGGGAACACAAAGTTTCTTTTCAGTTGCAAACTCCATTCCATACATATATATGGGGAGGTACTAGCTCCAACTCGGTTTTAAAGTGAAAACTGCAGGAACTTCAAACCGGCACTAGGTAACAGACTGAGAAAGCAGAGAAAAAGTGTCCCCTGCAACCCGTTCCCTTGGTGCTAGATGAACGAACGTCTCTCCACTTCCTCAGTTCTGAGAGATAAGTGTGTGTGAAAGCCGTCCTTCACCTAGCTTGTTGGGAACACAAAGTTTCTTTTCAGTTGCACACTCCATTCCATACATATATATGGGGAGGTACTAGCTCCAACTCGGTTTTAAAGTGAAAACTGCAGGAACTTCAAACCGGCACTAGGTAACAGACTGAGAAAGCAGAGAAAAAGTGTCCCCTGCAACCCGTTCCCTTGGTGCTAGATGAACGAACGTCTCTCCACTTGCTCAGTTCTGAGAGATAATTGTGTGTGAAAGCCGTCCTTCACCTAGCTTGTTGGGAACACAAAGTTTCTTTTCAGTTGCAAACTCCATTCCATACATATATATGGGGAGGTACTAGCTCCAACTCGGTTTGACAGTGAAAACTGCAGGAACTTCAAACCGGCACTAGGAAACAGACTGAGAAAGCAGAGAAACAGTGTCTCCTGCAACCCGTTCCCTTGGTGCTAGATGAACGAACGTCTCTCCACTTGCTCAGTTCTGAGAGATAAGTGTGTGTGAAAGCCGTCCTTCAACTAGCTTGTTGGGAACACAAAGTTTCTTTTCAGTTGCAAACTCCATTCCATACATATATATGGGGAGGAACTAGCTCCAACTCGGTTTGACAGTGAAAACTGCAGGAACTTCAAACCGGCACTAGGAAACATACAGAGAAAGCAGAGAAATAGTGTCTCTTGCAACCCGTTCCCTTGGTGCTAGAAGAACGAACGTCTCTCCACTTGCTCAGTTCTGAGATATAAGTGTGTGTGAAAGCCGTCCGTCACCTAGCTTGTTGGGAACACAAAGTTTCTTTTCAGTTGCAAACTCCATTCCATACATATATATGGGGAGGTACTAGCTCCAACTCGGTTTTACAGTGAAAACTGCAGGAACTTCAAACCGGCACTAGGAAACATACAGAGAAAGCAGAGAAAAAGTGTCTCCTGCAAACCGTTCCCTTGGTGCTAGATGAACGAACGTCTCTCCACTTGCTCAGTTCTGAGAGATAAGTGTGTGTGAAAGCCGTCCTTCACCTAGCTTGTTGGGAACACAAAGTTTCTTTTCAGTTGCAAACTCCATTCCATACATATATATGGGGAGGTACTAGCTCCAACTCGGTTTTACAGTGAAAACTGCAGGAACTTCAAACCGGCACTAGGTAACAGACAGAGAAAGCAGAGAAAAAGTGTCTCCTGCAACCCGTTCCCTTGGTGCTAGATGAACGAACGTCTCTCCACTTGCTCAGTTCTGAGAGATAAGTGTGTGTGAAAGCCGTCCTTCACCTAGCTTGTTGGGAACACAAAGTTTCTTTTCAGTTGCAAACTCCATTCCATACATATATATGGGGAGGTACTAGCTCCAACTCGGTTTGACAGTGAAAACTGCAGGAACTTCAAACCGGCACTAGGAAACAGACTGAGAAAGCAGAGAAAAAGTGTCTCCTGCAACCCGTTCCCTTGGTGCTAGATGAACGAACGTCTCTCCACTTGCTCAGTTCTGAGAGATAAGTGTGTGTGAAAGCCGTCCTTCACCTAGCTTGTTGGGAACACAAAGTTTCTTTTCAGTTGCAAACTCCATTCCATACATATATATGGGGAGGTACTAGCTCCAACTCGGTTTTAAAGTGAAAACTGCAGGAACTTCAAACCGGCACTAGGTAACAGACTGAGAAAGCAGAGAAAAAGTGTCCCCTGCAACCCGTTCCCTTGGTGCTAGATGAACGAACGTCTCTCCACTTCCTCAGTTCTGAGAGATAAGTGTGTGTGAAAGCCGTCCTTCACTTAGCTTGTTGGGAACACAAAGTTTCTTTTCAGTTGCACACTCCATTCCATACATATATATGGGGAGGTACTAGCTCCAACTCGGTTTTAAAGTGAAAACTGCAGGAACTTCAAACCGGCACTAGGTAACAGACTGAGAAAGCAGAGAAAAAGTGTCCCCTGCAACCCGTTCCCTTGGTGCTAGATGAACGAACGTCTCTCCACTTGCTCAGTTCTGAGAGATAATTGTGTGTGAAAGCCGTCCTTCACCTAGCTTGTTGGGAACACAAAGTTTCTTTTCAGTTGCAAACTCCATTCCATACATATATATGGGGAGGTACTAGCTCCAACTCGGTTTGACAGTGAAAACTGCAGGAACTTCAAACCGGCACTAGGAAACAGACTGAGAAAGCAGAGAAACAGTGTCTCCTGCAACCCGTTCCCTTGGTGCTAGATGAACGAACGTCTCTCCACTTGCTCAGTTCTGAGAGATAAGTGTGTGTGAAAGCCGTCCTTCAACTAGCTTGTTGGGAACACAAAGTTTCTTTTCAGTTGCAAACTCCATTCCATACATATATATGGGGAGGAACTAGCTCCAACTCGGTTTGACAGTGAAAACTGCAGGAACTTCAAACCGGCACTAGGAAACATACAGAGAAAGCAGAGAAATAGTGTCTCTTGCAACCCGTTCCCTTGGTGCTAGAAGAACGAACGTCTCTCCACTTGCTCAGTTCTGAGATATAAGTGTGTGTGAAAGCCGTCCGTCACCTAGCTTGTTGGGAACACAAAGTTTCTTTTCAGTTGCAAACTCCATTCCATACATATATATGGGGAGGTACTAGCTCCAACTCGGTTTTACAGTGAAAACTGCAGGAACTTCAAACCGGCACTAGGAAACATACAGAGAAAGCAGAGAAAAAGTGTCTCCTGCAAACCGTTCCCTTGGTGCTAGATGAACGAACGTCTCTCCACTTGCTCAGTTCTGAGAGATAAGTGTGTGTGAAAGCCGTCCTTCAACTAGCTTGTTGGGAACACAAAGTTTCTTTTCAGTTGCAAACTCCTTTCCATACATATATATGGGGAGGAACTAGCTCCAACTCGGTTTTACAGTGAAAACTGCAGGAACTTCAAACCGGCACTAGGAAACAGACTGAGAAAGCAGAGAAATAGTGTCTCCTGCAACCCGTTCCCTTGGTGCTAGAAGAACGAACGTCTCTCCACTTGCTCAGTTCTGAGAGATAAGTGTGTGTGAAAGCCGTCCGTCACCTAGCTTGTTGGGAACACAAAGTTTCTTTTCAGTTGCAAACTCCATTCCATACATATATATGGGGAGGTACTAGCTCCAACTCGGTTTGACAGTGAAAACTGCAGGAACTTCAAACCGGCACTAGGAAACATACAGAGAAAGCAGAGAAAAAGTGTCTCCTGCAAACCGTTCCCTTGGTGCTAGATGAACGAACGTCTCTCCACTTGCTCAGTTCTGCGAGATAAGTGTGTGTGAAAGCCGTCCTTCACCTGTCTTGTTGGGAACACAAAGTTTCTTTTCAGTTGCAAACTCCATTCCATACATATATATGGGGAGGTACTAGCTCCAACTCGGGTTTACAGTGAAAACTGCAGGAACTTCAAACCGGCACTAGGAAACAGACTGAGAAAGCAGAGAAAAAGTGTCTCCTGCAACCCGTTCCCTTGGTGCTAGATGAACGAACGTCTCTCCACTTGCTCAGTTCTGAGAGATAAGTGTGTGTGAAAGCCGTCCTTCAACTAGCTTGTTGGGAACACAAAGTTTCTTTTCAGTTGCAAACCCCATTCCATACATATATATGGGGAGGTACTAGCTCCAACTCGGTTTTACAGTGAAAACTGCAGGAACTTCAAACCGGCACTAGGAAACATACAGAGAAAGCAGAGAAAAAGTGTCTCCTGCAAACCGTTCCCTTGGTGCTAGATGAACGAACGTCTCTCCACTTGCTCAGTTCTGAGAGATAAGTGTGTGTGAAAGCCGTCCTTCAACTAGCTTGTTGGGAACACAAAGTTTCTTTTCAGTTGCAAACTCCTTTCCATACATATATATGGGGAGGAACTAGCTCCAACTCGGTTTTACAGTGAAAACTGCAGGAACTTCAAACCGGCACTAGGAAACAGACTGAGAAAGCAGAGAAATAGTGTCTCCTGCAACCCGTTCCCTTGGTGCTAGAAGAACGAACGTCTCTCCACTTGCTCAGTTCTGAGAGATAAGTGTGTGTGAAAGCCGTCCGTCACCTAGCTTGTTGGGAACACAAAGTTTCTTTTCAGTTGCAAACTCCATTCCATACATATATATGGGGAGGTACTAGCTCCAACTCGGTTTTACAGTGAAAACTGCAGGAACTTCAAACCGGCACTAGGAAACATACAGAGAAAGCAGAGAAAAAGTGTCTCCTGCAAACCGTTCCCTTGGTGCTAGATGAACGAACGTCTCTCCACTTGCTCAGTTCTGCGATATAAGTGTGTGTGAAAGCCGTCCTTCACCTGTCTTGTTGGGAACACAAAGTTTCTTTTCAGTTGCAAACTCCATTCCATACATATATATGGGGAGGTACTAGCTCCAACTCGGGTTTACAGTGAAAACTGCAGGAACTTCAAACCGGCACTAGGAAACAGACTGAGAAAGCAGAGAAAAAGTGTCTCCTGCAACCCGTTCCCTTGGTGCTAGATGAACGAACGTCTCTCCACTTGCTCAATTCTGAGAGATAAGTGTGTGTGAAAGCCGTCCTTCAACTAGCTTGTTGGGAACACAAAGTTTCTTTTCAGTTGCAAACTCCATTCCATACATATATATGGGGAGGTACTAGCTCCAACTCGGTTTTAAAGTGAAAACTGCAGGAACTTCAAACCGGCACTAGGTAACAGACTGAGAAAGCAGAGAAAAAGTGTCCCCTGCAACCCGTTCCCTTGGTGCTAGATGAACGAACGTCTCTCCACTTGCTCAGTTCTGAGAGATAAGTGTGTGTGAAAGCCGTCCTTCACCTAGCTTGTTGGGAACACAAAGTTTCTTTTCAGTTGCAAACTCCATTCCATACATATATATGGGGAGGTACTAGCTCCAACTCGGTTTTAAAGTGAAAACTGCAGGAACTTCAAACCGGCACTAGGTAACAGACTGAGAAAGCAGAGAAAAAGTGTCCCCTGCAACCCGTTCCCTTGGTGCTAGATGAACGAACGTCTCTCCACTTGCTCAGTTCTGTGAGATAATTGTGTGTGAAAGCCGTCCTTCACCTAGCTTGTTGGGAACACAAAGTTTCTTTTCAGTTGCAAACTCCATTCCATACATATATATGGGGAGGTACTAGCTCCAACTCGGTTTGACAGTGAAAACTGCAGGAACTTCAAACCGGCACTAGGAAACAGACTGAGAAAGCAGAGAAAAAGTGTCTCCTGCAACCCGTTCCCTTGGTGCTAGATGAACGAACGTCTGTCCACTTGCTCAGTTCTGAGAGATAAGTGTGTGTGAAAGCCGTACTTCAACTAGCTTGTTGGGAACACAAAGTTTCTTTTCAGTTGCAAACTCCATTCCATACATATATATGGGGAGGAACTAGCTCCAACTCGGTTTGACAGTGAAAACTGCAGGAACTTCAAACCGGCACTAGGAAACAGACTGAGAAAGCAGGGAAAAAGTGTCTCTTGCAACCCGTTCCCTTGGTGCTAGAAGAACGAACGTCTCTCCACTTGCTCAGTTCTGAGATATAAGTGTGTGTGAAAGCCGTCCGTCACCTAGCTTGTTGGGAACACAAAGTTTCTTTTCAGTTGCAAACTCCATTCCGTACATATATATGGGGAGGTACTAGCTCCAACTCGATTTTACAGTGAAAACTGCAGGAACTTCAAACCGGCACTAGGAAACATACATAGAAAGCAGAGAAAAAGTGTCTCCTGCAAACCGTTCCCTTGGTGCTAGATGAACGAACGTCTCTCCACTTGCTCAGTTCTGAGAGATAAGTGTGTGTGAAAGCCGTCCTTCAACTAGCTTGTTGGGAACACAAAGTTTCTTTTCAGTTGCAAACTCCTTTCCATACATATATATGGGGAGGAACTAGCTCCAACTCGGTTTTACAGTGAAAACTGCAGGAACTTCAAACCGGCACTAGGAAACAGACTGAGAAAACAGAGAAATAGTGTCTCCTGCAACCCGTTCCCTTGGTGCTAGAAGAACGAACGTCTCTCCACTTGCTCAGTTCTGAGAGATAAGTGTGTGTGAAAGCCGTCCGTCACCTAGCTTGTTGGGAACACAAAGTTTCTTTTCAGTTGCAAACTCCATTCCATACATATATATGGGGAGGTACTAGCTCCAACTCGGTTTTACAGTGAAAACTGCAGGAACTTCAAACCGGCACTAGGAAACATACAGAGAAAGCAGAGAAAAAGTGTCTCCTGCAAACCGTTCCCTTGGTGCTAGATGAACGAACGTCTCTCCACTTGCTCAGTTCTGAGAGATAAGTGTGTGTGAAAGCCGTCCTTCACCTGTCTTGTTGGGAACACAAAGTTTCTTTTCAGTTGCAAACTCCATTCCATACATATATATGGGGAGGTACTAGCTCCAACTCGGGTTTACAGTGAAAACTGCAGGAACTTCAAACCGGCACTAGGAAACAGACTGAGAAAGCAGAGAAAAAGTGTCTCCTGCAACCCGTTCCCTTGGTGCTAGATGAACGAACGTCTCTCCACTTGCTCAGTTCTGAGAGATAATTGTGTGTGAAAGCCGTCCTTCACCTAGCTTGTTGGGAACACAAAGTTTGTTTTCAGTTGCAAACTCCATTCCATACATATATATGGGGAGGTACTAGCTCCAACTCGGTTTTAAAGTGTAAACTGCAGGAACTTCAAACCGGCACTAGGAAACAGACTGAGAAAGCAGAGAAAAAGTGTCTCCTGCAACCCGTTCCCTTGGTGCTAGATGAACGAACGTCTCTCCACTTGCTCAGTTCTGCGAGATAAGTGTGTGTGAAAGCCGTCCTTCACCTGTCTTGTTGGGAACACAAAGTTTCTTTTCAGTTGCAAACTCCATTCCATACATATATATGGGGAGGTACTAGCTCCAACTCGGGTTTACACTGAAAACTGCAGGAACTTCAAACCGGCACTAGGAAACAGACTGAGAAAGCAGAGAAATAGTGTCTCCTGCAACCCGTTCCCTTGGTGCTAGAAGAACGAACGTCTCTCCACTTGCTCAGTTCTGAGAGATAAGTGTGTGAAAGCCGTCCGTCACCTAGCTTGTTGGGAACACAAAGTTTCTTTTCAGTTGCAAACTCCATTCCATACATATATATGGGGAGGTACTAGCTCCAACTCGGTTTGACAGTGAAAACTGCAGGAACTTCAAACCGGCACTAGGAAACATACAGAGAAAGCAGAGAAAAAGTGTCTCCTGCAAACCGTTCCCTTGGTGCTAGATGAACGAACGTCTCTCCACTTGCTCAGTTCTGCGAGATAAGTGTGTGTGAAAGCCGTCCTTCACCTGTCTTGTTGGGAACACAAAGTTTCTTTTCAGTTGCAAACTCCATTCCATACATATATATGGGGAGGTACTAGCTCCAACTCGGGTTTACAGTGAAAACTGCAGGAACTTCAAACCGGCACTAGGAAACAGACTGAGAAAGCAGAGAAAAAGTGTCTCCTGCAACCCGTTCCCTTGGTGCTAGATGAACGAACGTCTCTCCACTTGCTCAGTTCTGAGAGATAAGTGTGTGTGAAAGCCGTCCTTCAACTAGCTTGTTGGGAACACAAAGTTTCTTTTCAGTTGCAAACTCCATTCCATACATATATATGGGGAGGTACTAGCTCCAACTCGGTTTGACAGTGAAAACTGCAGGAACTTCAAACCGGCACTAGGAAACATACAGAGAAAGCAGAGAAAAAGTGTCTCCTGCAAACCGTTCCCTTGGTGCTAGATGAACGAACGTCTCTCCACTTGCTCAGTTCTGAGAGATAAGTGTGTGTGAAAGCCGTCCTTCAACTAGCTTGTTGGGAACACAAAGTTTCTTTTCAGTTGCAAACTCCTTTCCATACATATATATGGGGAGGAACTAGCTCCAACTCGGTTTTACAGTGAAAACTGCAGGAACTTCAAACCGGCACTAGGAAACAGACTGAGAAAGCAGAGAAATAGTGTCTCCTGCAACCCGTTCCCTTGGTGCTAGAAGAACGAACGTCTCTCCACTTGCTCAGTTCTGAGAGATAAGTGTGTGTGAAAGCCGTCCGTCACCTAGCTTGTTGGGAACACAAAGTTTCTTTTCAGTTGCAAACTCCATTCCATACATATATATGGGGAGGTACTAGCTCCAACTCGGTTTTACAGTGAAAACTGCAGGAACTTCAAACCGGCACTAGGAAACATACAGAGAAAGCAGAGAAAAAGTGTCTCCTGCAAACCGTTCCCTTGGTGCTAGATGAACGAACGTCTCTCCACTTGCTCAGTTCTGCGAGATAAGTGTGTGTGAAAGCCGTCCTTCACCTGTCTTGTTGGGAACACAAAGTTTCTTTTCAGTTGCAAACTCCATTCCATACATATATATGGGGAGGTACTAGCTCCAACTCGGGTTTACAGTGAAAACTGCAGGAACTTCAAACCGGCACTAGGAAACAGACTGAGAAAGCAGAGAAAAAGTGTCTCCTGCAACCCGTTCCCTTGGTGCTAGATGAACGAACGTCTCTCCACTTGCTCAATTCTGAGAGATAAGTGTGTGTGAAAGCCGTCCTTCAACTAGCTTGTTGGGAACACAAAGTTTCTTTTCAGTTGCAAACTCCATTCCATACATATATATGGGGAGGTACTAGCTCCAACTCGGTTTTAAAGTGAAAACTGCAGGAACTTCAAACCGGCACTAGGTAACAGACTGAGAAAGCAGAGAAAAAGTGTCCCCTGCAACCCGTTCCCTTGGTGCTAGATGAACGAACGTCTCTCCACTTGCTCAGTTCTGAGAGATAAGTGTGTGTGAAAGCCGTCCTTCACCTAGCTTGTTGGGAACACAAAGTTTCTTTTCAGTTGCAAACTCCATTCCATACATATATATGGGGAGGTACTAGCTCCAACTCGGTTTTAAAGTGAAAACTGCAGGAACTTCAAACCGGCACTAGGTAACAGACTGAGAAAGCAGAGAAAAAGTGTCCCCTGCAACCCGTTCCCTTGGTGCTAGATGAACGAACGTCTCTCCACTTGCTCAGTTCTGTGAGATAATTGTGTGTGAAAGCCGTCCTTCACCTAGCTTGTTGGGAACACAAAGTTTCTTTTCAGTTGCAAACTCCATTCCATACATATATATGGGGAGGTACTAGCTCCAACTCGGTTTGACAGTGAAAACTGCAGGAACTTCAAACCGGCACTAGGAAACAGACTGAGAAAGCAGAGAAAAAGTGTCTCCTGCAACCCGTTCCCTTGGTGCTAGATGAACGAACGTCTCTCCACTTGCTCAGTTCTGAGAGATAAGTGTGTGTGAAAGCCGTACTTCAACTAGCTTGTTGGGAACACAAAGTTTCTTTTCAGTTGCAAACTCCATTCCATACATATATATGGGGAGGAACTAGCTCCAACTCGGTTTGACAGTGAAAACTGCAGGAACTTCAAACCGGCACTAGGAAACAGACTGAGAAAGCAGGGAAAAAGTGTCTCTTGCAACCCGTTCCCTTGGTGCTAGAAGAACGAACGTCTCTCCACTTGCTCAGTTCTGAGATATAAGTGTGTGTGAAAGCCGTCCGTCACCTAGCTTGTTGGGAACACAAAGTTTCTTTTCAGTTGCAAACTCCATTCCGTACATATATATGGGGAGGTACTAGCTCCAACTCGATTTTACAGTGAAAACTGCAGGAACTTCAAACCGGCACTAGGAAACATACATAGAAAGCAGAGAAAAAGTGTCTCCTGCAAACCGTTCCCTTGGTGCTAGATGAACGAACGTCTCTCCACTTGCTCAGTTCTGAGAGATAAGTGTGTGTGAAAGCCGTCCTTCAACTAGCTTGTTGGGAACACAAAGTTTCTTTTCAGTTGCAAACTCCTTTCCATACATATATATGGGGAGGAACTAGCTCCAACTCGGTTTTACAGTGAAAACTGCAGGAACTTCAAACCGGCACTAGGAAACAGACTGAGAAAGCAGAGAAATAGTGTCTCCTGCAACCCGTTCCCTTGGTGCTAGAAGAACGAACGTCTCTCCACTTGCTCAGTTCTGAGAGATAAGTGTGTGTGAAAGCCGTCCGTCACCTAGCTTGTTGGGAACACAAAGTTTCTTTTCAGTTGCAAACTCCATTCCATACATATATATGGGGAGGTACTAGCTCCAACTCGGTTTTACAGTGAAAACTGCAGGAACTTCAAACCGGCACTAGGAAACATACAGAGAAAGCAGAGAAAAAGTGTCTCCTGCAAACCGTTCCCTTGGTGCTAGATGAACGAACGTCTCTCCACTTGCTCAGTTCTGAGAGATAAGTGTGTGTGAAAGCCGTCCTTCACCTGTCTTGTTGGGAACACAAAGTTTCTTTTCAGTTGCAAACTCCATTCCATACATATATATGGGGAGGTACTAGCTCCAACTCGGGTTTACAGTGAAAACTGCAGGAACTTCAAACCGGCACTAGGAAACAGACTGAGAAAGCAGAGAAAAAGTGTCTCCTGCAACCCGTTCCCTTGGTGCTAGATGAACGAACGTCTCTCCACTTGCTCAGTTCTGAGAGATAAGTGTGTGTGAAAGCCGTCCTTCACCTAGCTTGTTGGGAACACAAAGTTTGTTTTCAGTTGCAAACTCCATTCCATACATATATATGGGGAGGTACTAGCTCCAACTCGGTTTTAAAGTGTAAACTGCAGGAACTTCAAACCGGCACTAGGTAACAGACTGTGAAAGCAGAAAAAAGTGTCTCCTGCAACCAGTTCCCTTGGTGCTAGATGAACGAACGTCTCTCCACTTGCTCAGTTCTGAGAGATAAGTGTGTGTGAAAGCCGTCCTTCACCTAGCTTGTTGGGAACACAAAGTTTCTTTTCAGTTGCAAACTCCATTCCATACATATATATGGGGAGGTACTAGCTCCAACTCGGTTTTACAGTGAAAACTGCAGGAACTTCAAACCGGCACTAGGAAACAGACTGAGAAAGCAGAGAAAAAGTGTCTCCTGCAACCCGTTCCCTTGGTGCTAGATGAACGAACGTCTCTCCACTTGCTCAGTTCTGCGAGATAAGTGTGTGTGAAAGCCGTCCTTCACCTGTCTTGTTGGGAACACAAAGTTTCTTTTCAGTTGCAAACTCCATTCCATACATATATATGGGGAGGTACTAGCTCCAACTCGGGTTTACACTGAAAACTGCAGGAACTTCAAACCGGCACTAGGAAACAGACTGAGAAAGCAGAGAAAAAGTGTCTCCTGCAACCCGTTCCCTTGGTGCTAGATGAACGAACGTCTCTCCACTTGCTCAGTTCTGAGAGATAAGTGTGTGTGAAAGCCGTCCTTCAACTAGCTTGTTGGGAACACAAAGTTTCTTTTCAGTTGCAAACTCCATTCCATACATATATATGGGGAGGTACTAGCTCCAACTCGGTTTTAAAGTGAAAACTGCAGGAACTTCAAACCGGCACTAGGTAACAGACTGAGAAAGCAGAGAAAAAGTGTCCCCTGCAACCCGTTCCCTTGGTGCTAGATGAACGAACGTCTCTCCACTTGCTCAGTTCTGAGAGATAATTGTGTGTGAAAGAAGTCCTTCACCTAGCTTGTTGGGAACACAAAGTTTCTTTTCAGTTGCAAACTCCATTCCATACATATATATGGGGAGGAACTAGCTCCAACTCGGTTTTACAGTGAAAACTGCAGGAACTTCAAACCGGCACTAGGAAACAGACTGAGAAAGCAGAGAAATAGTGTCTCCTGCAACCCGTTCCCTTGGTGCTAGAAGAACGAACGTCTCTCCACTTGCTCAGTTCTGAGAGATAAGTGTGTGTGAAAGCCGTCCGTCACCTAGATTGTTGGGAACACAACGTTTCTTTTCAGTTGCAAACTCCATTCCATACATATATATGGGGAGGTACTAGCTCCAACTCGGTTTTACAGTGAAAACTGCAGGAACTTCAAACCGGCACTAGGAAACATACAGAGAAAGCAGAGAAAATGTGTCTCCTGCAAACCGTTCCCTTGGTGCTAGATGAACGAACGTCTCTCCACTTGCTCAGTTCTGCGAGATAAGTGTGTGTGAAAGCCGTCCTTCACCTGTCTTGTTGGGAACACAAAGTTTCTTTTCAGTTGCAAACTCCATTCCATACATATATATGGGGAGGTACTAGCTCCAACTCGGGTTTACACTGAAAACTGCAGGAACTTCAAACCGGCACTAGGAAACAGACTGAGAAAGCAGAGAAAAAATGTCTCCTGCAACCCGTTCCCTTGGTGCTAGATGAACGAACGTCTCTCCACTTGCTCAGTTCTGAGAGATAAGTGTGTGTGAAAGCCGTCCTTCACCTAGCTTGTTGGGAACACAAAGTTTCTTTTCAGTTGCAAACTCCATTCCATACATATATATGGGGAGGTACTAGCTCCAACTCGGTTTTAAAGTGAAAACTGCAGGAACTTCAAACCGGCACTAGGTAACAGACTGTGAAAGCAGAGAAAAAGTGTCTCCTGCAACCCGTTCCCTTGTTGCTAGATGAACGAACGTCTCTCCACTTGCTCAGTTCTGAGAGATAAGTGTGTGTGAAAGCCGTCCTTCACCTAGCTTGTTGGGAACACAAAGTTTCTTTTCAGTTGTAAACTCCATTCCATACATATATATGGGGAGCTACCAGCTACAACTCGGTTTTACAGTGTAAACTGCAGGAACTTCAAACCGGCACTAGGTAACAGACTGTGAAAGCAGAAAAAAGTGTCTCCTGCAACCAGTTCCCTTGGTGCTAGATGAACGAACGTCTCTCCACTTGCTCAGTTCTGAGAGATAAGTGTGTGTGAAAGCCGTCCTTCACCTAGCTTGTTGGGAACACAAAGTTTCTTTTCAGTTGCAAACTCCATTCCATACATATATATGGGGAGGTACTAGCTCCAACTCGGTTTGACAGTGAAAACTGCAGGAACTTCAAACCGGCACTAGGAAACATACAGAGAAAGCAGAGAAAAAGTGTCTCCTGCAAACCGTTCCTTGGTGCTAGATGAACGAACGTCTCTCCACTTGCTCAGTTCTGAGAGATAAGTGTGTGTGAAAGCCGTCCTTCACCTGTCTTGTTGGGAACACAAAGTTTCTTTTCAGTTGCAAACTCCATTCCATACATATATATGGGGAGGTACTAGCTCCAACTGGGGTTTACAGTGAAAACTGCAGGAAGTTCAAACCGGCACTAGGAAACAGACTGAGAAAGCAGAGAAAAAGTGTCTCCTGCAACCCGTTCCCTTGGTGCTAGATGAACGAACGTCTCTCCACTTGCTCAGTTCTGAGAGATAAGTGTGTGTGAAAGCCGTCCTTCACCTAGCTTGTTGGGAACACAAAGTTTCTTTTCAGTTGCAAACTCCATTCCATACATATATATGGGGAGGTACTAGCTCCAACTCGGTTTTAAAGTGTAAACTGCAGGAACTTCAAACCGGCACTAGGAAACAGACTGAGAAAGCAGAGAAAAAGTGTCCCCTGCAACCCGTTCCCTTGGTGCTAGATGAACGAACGTCTCTCCACTTGCTCAGTTCTGAGAGATAAGTGTGTGTGAAAGCCGTCCTTCACCTAGCTTGTTGGGAACACAAAGATTCTTTTCAGTTGCAAACTCCATTCCATACATATATATGGGGAGGTACAAGCTCCAACTCGTTTTGACAGTGAAAACTGCAGGAACTTCAAACCGGCACTAGGAAACAGACTGAGAAAGCAGAGAAAAAGTGTCTCCTGCAACCCGTTTCCTTGGTGCTAGATGAACGAACGTCTCTCCACTTGCTCAGTTCTGAGAGATAAGTGTGTGTGAAAGCCGTCCTTCACCTAGCTTTTTGGGAACACAAAGTTTCTTTTCAGTTACAAACTCCATTCCATACATATATATGGGGAGGTACAAGCTCCAACTCGGTTTGACAGTGAAAACTGCAGGAACTTCAAACCGGCACTAGGAAACAGACTGAGAAAGCAGAGAAAAAGTGTCCCCTGCAACCCGTTCCCTTGGTGCTAGATGAACGAACGTCTCTCCACTTGCTCAGTTCTGAGAGATAAGTGTGTGTGAAAGCCGTCCTTCACCTAGCTTGTTGGGAACACAAAGTTTCTTTTCAGTTGCAAACTCCATTCCATACATATATATGGGGAGGTACTAGCTCCAACTCGGTTTTAAAGTGTAAACTGCAGGAACTTCAAACCGGCACTAGGTAACAGACTGTGAAAGCAGAAAAAAGTGTCTCCTGCAACCCGTTCCCTTGGTGCTAGATGAACGAACGTCTCTCCACTTACTCAGTTCTGAGAGATAAGTGTGTGTGAAAGCCGTCCTTCACCTAGCTTGTTGGGAACACAAAGTTGCTTTTCAGTTGCAAACTCCATTCCATACATATATATGGGGAGGTACTAGCTCCAACTCGGTTTGACAGTGAAAACTGCAGGAACTTCAAACCGGCACTAGGAAACAGACTGAGAAAGCAGAGAAAAAGTGTCTCCTGCAACCCGTTCCCTTGGTGCTAGATGAACGAACGTCTCTCCACTTGCTCAGTTCTGAGAGATAAGTGTGTGTGAAAGCCGTCCTTCACCTAGCTTGTTGGGAACACAAAGTTTCTTTTCAGTTGCAAACTCCATTCCATACATATATATGGGGAGGTACAAGCTCCAACTCGGTTTTACAGTGAAAACTGCAGGAACTTCAAACCGGCACTAGGAAACAGACTGAGAAAGCAGAGAAAAAGTGTCCCCTGCAACCAGTTCCCTTGGTGCTAGATGAACGAACGTCTCTCCACTTGCTCAGTTCTGAGAGATAAGTGTGTGTGAAAGCCGTCCTTCACGTAGCATGTTGGGAACACAAAGTTTCTTTTCAGTTGCAAACTCCATTCCATACATATATATGGGGAGGTACAAGCTCCAACTCGGTTTGACAGTGAAAACTGCAGGAACTTCAAACCGGCACTAGGAAACAGACTGAGAAAGCAGAGAAAAAGTGTCCCCTGCAACCCGTTCCCTTGGTGCTAGATGAACGAACGTCTCTCCACTTGCTCAGTTCTGAGAGATAAGTGTGTGTGAAAGCCGTCCTTCAACTAGCTTGTTGGGAACACAAAGTTTCTTTTCAGTTGCAAACTCCATTCCATACATATATATGGGGAGGAACTAGCTCCAACTCGGTTTGACAGTGAAAACTGCAGGAACTTCAAACCGGCACTAGGAAACAGACTGAGAAAGCAGAGAAATAGTGTCTCTTGCAACCCGTTCCCTTGGTGCTAGATGAACGAACGTCTCTCCACTTGCTCAGTTCTGAGAGATAAGTGTGTGTGAAAGCCGTCCGTCACCTAGCTTGTTGGGAACACAAAGTTTCTTTTCAGTTGCAAACTCCATTCCATACATATATATGGGGAGGTACTAGCTCCAACTCGGTTTTACAGTGAAAACTGCAGGAACTTCAAACCGGCACTAGGAAACAGACTGAGAAAGCAGAGAAAAAGTGTCTCCTGCAAACCGTTCCCTTGGTGCTAGATGAACGAACGTCTCTCCACTTGCTCAGTTCTGAGAGATAAGTGTGTGTGAAAGCCGTCCTTCAACTAGCTTGTTGGGAACACAAAGTTTCTTTTCAGTTGCAAACTCCATTCCATACATATATATGGGGAGGTACTAGCTCCAACTCGGTTTTAAAGTGTAAACTGCAGGAACTTCAAACCGGCACTAGGTAACAGACTGTGAAACAGAAAAAAATGTCTCCTGCAACCCGTTCCCTTGGTGCTAGATGAACGAACGTCTCTCCACTTACTCAGTTCTGAGAGATAAGTGTGTGTGAAAGCCGTCCTTCACCTAGCTTGTTGGGAACACAAAGTTTCTTTTCAGTTGCAAACTCCATTCCATACATATATATGGGGAGGTACTAGCTCCAACTCGGTTTGACAGTGAAAACTGCAGGAACTTCAAACCGGCACTAGGAAACAGACTGAGAAAGCAGAGAAAAAGTGTCTCCTGCAACCCGTTCCCTTGGTGCTAGATGAACGAACGTCTCTCCACTTGCTCAGTTCTGAGAGATAAGTGTGTGTGAAAGCCGTCCTTCACCTGTCTTGTTGGGAACACAAAGTTTCTTTTCAGTTGCAAACTCCATTCCATACATATATATGGGGAGGTACTAGCTCCAACTCGGGTTTACACTGAAAACTGCAGGAACTTCAAACCGGCACTAGGAAACAGACTGAGAAAGCAGAGAAAAAGTGTCTCCTGCAACCCGTTCCCTTGGTGCTAGATGAACGAACGTCTCTCCACTTGCTCAGTTCTGAGAGATAAGTGTGTGTGAAACCCGTCCTTCACCTAGCTTGTTGGGAACACAAAGTTTCTTTTCAGTTGCAAACTCCATTCCATACATATATATGGGGAGGTACTAGCTCCAACTCGGTTTTAAAGTGAAAACTGCAGGAACTTCAAACCGGCACTAGGTAACAGACTGTGAAAGCAGAGAAAAAGTGTCTCCTGCAACCCGTTCCCTTGTTGCTAGATGAACGAACGTCTCTCCACTTGCTCAGTTCTGAGAGATAAGTGTGTGTGAAAGCCGTCCTTCACCTAGCTTGTTGGGAACACAAAGTTTCTTTTCAGTTGTAAACTCCATTCCATACATATATATGGGGAGCTACCAGCTACAACTCGGTTTTACAGTGAAAACTGAAGGAACTTCAAACAGTCACTAGGAAACAGACTGAGAAAGCAGAGAAAAAGTGTCTCCTGCAACCCGTTCCCTTGGTGCTAGATGAACGAACGTCTCTCCACTTGCTCAGTTCTGAGAGATAAGTGTGTGTGAAAGCCGTCCTTCACCTAGCTTGTTGGGAACACAAAGTTTCTTTTCAGTTGCAAACTCCATTCCATACATATATATGGGGAGGTACTAGCTCCAACTCGGTTTTAAAGTGTAAACTGCAGGAACTTCAAACCGGCACTAGGTAACAGACTGTGAAAGCAGAAAAAAGTGTCTCCTGCAACCAGTTCCCTTGGTGCTAGATGAACGAACGTCTCTCCACTTGCTCAGTTCTGAGAGATAAGTGTGTGTGAAAGCCGTCCTTCACCTAGCTTGTTGGGAACACAAAGTTTCTTTTCAGTTGCAAACTCCATTCCATACATATATATGGGGAGGTACTAGCTCCAACTCGGTTTGACAGTGAAAACTGCAGGAACTTCAAACCGGCACTAGGAAACATACAGAGAAAGCAGAGAAAAAGTGTCTCCTGCAAACCGTTCCTTGGTGCTAGATGAACGAACGTCTCTCCACTTGCTCAGTTCTGAGAGATAAGTGTGTGTGAAAGCCGTCCTTCACCTGTCTTGTTGGGAACACAAAGTTTCTTTTCAGTTGCAAACTCCATTCCATACATATATATGGGGAGGTACTAGCTCCAACTGGGGTTTACAGTGAAAACTGCAGGAAGTTCAAACCGGCACTAGGAAACAGACTGAGAAAGCAGAGAAAAAGTGTCTCCTGCAACCCGTTCCCTTGGTGCTAGATGAACGAACGTCTCTCCACTTGCTCAGTTCTGAGAGATAAGTGTGTGTGAAAGCCGTCCTTCACCTAGCTTGTTGGGAACACAAAGTTTCTTTTCAGTTGCAAACTCCATTCCATACATATATATGGGGAGGTACTAGCTCCAACTCGGTTTTAAAGTGTAAACTGCAGGAACTTCAAACCGGCACTAGGAAACAGACTGAGAAAGCAGAGAAAAAGTGTCCCCTGCAACCCGTTCCCTTGGTGCTAGATGAACGAACGTCTCTCCACTTGCTCAGTTCTGAGAGATAAGTGTGTGTGAAAGCCGTCCTTCACCTAGCTTGTTGGGAACACAAAGATTCTTTTCAGTTGCAAACTCCATTCCATACATATATATGGGGAGGTAGAAGCTCCAACTCGTTTTGACAGTGAAAACTGCAGGAACTTCAAACCGGCACTAGGAAACAGACTGAGAAAGCAGAGAAAAAGTGTCTCCTGCAACCCGTTTCCTTGGTGCTAGATGAACGAACGTCTCTCCACTTGCTCAGTTCTGAGAGATAAGTGTGTGTGAAAGCCGTCCTTCAACTAGCTTGTTGGGAACACAAAGTTTCTTTTCAGTTACAAACTCCATTCCATACATATATATGGGGAGGTACAAGCTCCAACTCGGTTTGACAGTGAAAACTGCAGGAACTTCAAACCGGCACTAGGAAACAGACTGAGAAAGCAGAGAAAAAGTGTCCCCTGCAACCCGTTCCCTTGGTGCTAGATGAACGAACGTCTCTCCACTTGCTCAGTTCTGAGAGATAAGTGTGTGTGAAAGCCGTCCTTCACCTAGCTTGTTGGGAACACAAAGTTTCTTTTCAGTTGCAAACTCCATTCCATACATATATATGGGGAGGTACTAGCTCCAACTCGGTTTTAAAGTGTAAACTGCAGGAACTTCAAACCGGCACTAGGTAACAGACTGTGAAAGCAGAAAAAAGTGTCTCCTGCAACCCGTTCCCTTGGTGCTAGATGAACGAACGTCTCTCCACTTACTCAGTTCTGAGAGATAAGTGTGTGTGAAAGCCGTCCTTCACCTAGCTTGTTGGGAACACAAAGTTGCTTTTCAGTTGCAAACTCCATTCCATACATATATATGGGGAGGTACTAGCTCCAACTCGGTTTTAAAGTGTAAACTGCAGGAACTTCAAACCGGCACTAGGTAACAGACTGTGAAAGCAGAAAAAAATGTCTCCTGCAACCCGTTCCCTTGGTGCTAGATGAACGAACGTCTCTCCACTTACTCAGTTCTGAGAGATAAGTGTGTGTGAAAGCCGTCCTTCACCTAGCTTGTTGGGAACACAAAGTTTCTTTTCAGTTGCAAACTCCATTCCATACATATATATGGGGAGGTACTAGCTCCAACTCGGTTTGACAGTGAAAACTGCAGGAACTTCAAACCGGCACTAGGAAACAGACTGAGAAAGCAGAGAAAAAGTGTCTCCTGCAACCCGTTCCCTTGGTGCTAGATGAACGAACGTCTCTCCACTTGCTCAGTTCTGAGAGATAAGTGTGTGTGAAAGCCGTCCTTCACCTAGCTTGTTGGGAACACAAAGTTTCTTTTCAGTTGCAAACTCCATTCCATACATATATATGGGGAGGTACAAGCTCCAACTCGGTTTTACAGTGAAAACTGCAGGAACTTCAAACCGGCACTAGGAAACAGACTGAGAAAGCAGAGAAAAAGTGTCCCCTGCAACCCGTTCCCTTGGTGCTAGATGAACGAACGTCTCTCCACTTGCTCAGTTCTGAGAGATAAGTGTGTGTGAAAGCCGTCCTTCACGTAGCTTGTTGGGAACACAAAGTTTCTTTTCAGTTGCAAACTCCATTCCATACATATATATGGGGAGGTACAAGCTCCAACTCGGTTTTACAGTGAAAACTGCAGGAACTTCAAACCGGCACTAGGAAACAGACTGAGAAAGCAGAGAAAAAGTGTCTCCTGCAACCCGTTCCCTTGGTGCTACATGAACGAACGTCTCTCCACTTGCTCAGTTCTGAGAGATAAGTGTGTGTGAAAGCCGTCCTTCACCTAGCTTTTTGGGAACACAAAGTTTCTTTTCAGTTGCAAACTCCATTCCATACATATATATGGGGAGGTACTAGCTCCAACTCGGTTTGACAGTGAAAACTGCAGGATCTTCAAACCGGCACTAGGAAACAGACTGAGAAAGCAGAGAAAAGGTGTCTCCTGCAACCCGTTCCCTTGGTGCTAGATGAACGAACGTCTCTCCACTTGCTCTGTTCTGAGAGATAAGTGTGTGTGAAAGCCGTCCTTCACCTAGCTTGTTGGGAACACAAAGTTTCTTTTCAGTTGCAAACACCATTCCATACATATATATGGGGAGGTAGAAGCTCCAACTCGGTTTTACAGTGAAAACTGCAGGAACTTCAAAACGGCACTAGGAAACAGACTGAGAAAGCAGAGAAAAAGTGTCCCCTGCAACCCGTTCCCTTGGTGCTAGATGAACGAACGTCTCTCCACTTGCTCAGTTCTGAGAGATAAGTGTGTGTGAAAGCCGTCCTTCACGTAGCATGTTGGGAACACAAAGTTTCTTTTCAGTTGCAAACTCCATTCCATACATATATATGGGGAGGTACAAGCTCCAACTCGGTTTCACAGTGAAAACTGCAGGAACTTCAAACCGGCACTAGGAAACAGACTGAGGAAGCAGAGAAAAAGTGTCTCCTGCAACCCGTTCCCTTGGTGCTAGATGAACGAACGTCTCTCCACTTGCTCAGTTCTGAGAGATAAGTGTGTGTGAAAGCCGTCCTTCACCTAGCTTTTTGGGAACACAAAGTTTCTTTTCAGTTGCAAACTCCATTCCATACATATATATGGGGAGGTACTAGCTCCAACTCGGTTTGACAGTGAAAACTGCAGGATCTTCAAACCGGCACTAGGAAACAGACTGAGAAAGCAGAGAAAAGGTGTCTCCTGCAACCCGTTCCCTTGGTGCTAGATGAACGAACGTCTCTCCACTTGCTCTGTTCTGAGAGATAAGTGTGTGTGAAAGCCGTCCTTCACCTAGCTTGTTGGGAACACAAAGTTTCTTTTCAGTTGCAAACACCATTCCATACATATATATGGGGAGGTAGAAGCTCCAACTCGGTTTTACAGTGAAAACTGCAGGAACTTCAAAACGGCACTAGGAAACAGACTGAGAAAGCAGAGAAAAAGTGTCCCCTGCAACCCGTTCCCTTGGTGCTAGATGAACGAACGTCTCTCCACTTGCTCAGTTCTGAGAGATAAGTGTGTGTGAAAGCCGTCCTTCACGTAGCATGTTGGGAACACAAAGTTTCTTTTCAGTTGCAAACTCCATTCCATACATATATATGGGGAGGTACAAGCTCCAACTCGGTTTCACAGTGAAAACTGCAGGAACTTCAAACCGGCACTAGGAAACAGACTGAGGAAGCAGAGAAAAAGTGTCTCCTGCAACCCGTTCCCTTGGTGCTAGATGAACGAACGTCTCTCCACTTGCTCAGTTCTGAGAGATAAGTGTGTGTGAAAGCCGTCCTTCAAATTGCTTGTTGGGAACACAAAGTTTCTTTTCAGTTGCAAACTCCATTCCATACATATATATGGGGAGGTACTAGCTCCAACTCGGTTTTAAAGTGTAAACTGCAGGAACTTCAAACCGGCACTAGGTAACAGACTGTGAAAGCAGAAAAAAGTGTCTCCTGCAACCCGTTCCCTTGGTGCTAGATGAACGAACGTCTCTCCACTTACTCAGTTCTGAGAGATAAGTGTGTGTGAAAGCCGTCCTTCACCTAGCTTGTTGGGAACACAAAGTTTCTTTTCAGTTGCAAACTCCATTCCATACATATATATGGGGAGGTACTAGCTCCAACTCGGTTTGACAGTGAAAACTGCAGGAACTTCAAACCGGCACTAGGAAACAGACTGAGAAAGCAGAGAAAAAGTGTCTCCTGCAACCCGTTCCCTTGGTGCTAGATGAACGAACGTCTCTCCACTTGCTCAGTTCTGAGAGATAAGTGTGTGTGAAAGCCGTCCTTCACCTAGCTTGTTGGGAACACAAAGTTTCTTTTCAGTTGCAAACTCCATTCCATACATATATATGGGGAGGTACAAGCTCCAACTCGGTTTTACAGTGAAAACTGCAGGAACTTCAAACCGGCACTAGGAAACAGACTGAGAAAGCAGAGAAAAAGTGTCCCCTGCAACCCGTTCCCTTGGTGCTAGATGAACGAACGTCTCTCCACTTGCTCAGTTCTGAGAGATAAGTGTGTGTGAAAGCCGTCCTTCACGTAGCATGTTGGGAACACAAAGTTTCTTTTCAGTTGCAAACTCCATTCCATACATATATATGGGGAGGTACAAGCTCCAACTCGGTTTTACAGTGAAAACTGCAGGAACTTCAAACCGGCACTAGGAAACAGACTGAGGAAGCAGAGAAAAAGTGTCTCCTGCAACCCGTTCCCTTGGTGCTAGATGAACGAACGTCTCTCCACTTGCTCAGTTCTGAGAGATAAGTGTGTGTGCAAGCCGTCCTTCAACTTGCTTGTTGGGAACACAAAGTTTCTTTTCAGTTGCAAACTCCATTACATACATATATATGGGGAGGTAGAAGCTCCAACTCGGTTTTACAGTGAAAACTGCATGAACATCAAACCGGCACTAGGAAACAGACTGAGAAAGCAGAGAAAAAGTGTCTCCTGCAACCCGTTCCCTTGGTGCTACATGAACGAACGTCTCTCCACTTGCTCAGTTCTGAGAGATAAGTGTGTGTGAAAGCCGTCCTTCACCTAGCTTGTTGGGAACACAAAGTTTCTTTTCAGTTGCAAACTCCATTCCATACATATATATGGGGAGGTACTAGCTCCAACTCGGTTTGACAGTGAAAACTGCAGGATCTTCATACCGGCACTAGGAAACAGACTGAGAAAGCAGAGAAAAGGTGTCTCCTGCAACCCGTTCCCTTGGTGCTAGATGAACGAACGTCTCTCCACTTGCTCTGTTCTGAGAGATAAGTGTGTGTGAAAGCCGTCCTTCACCTAGCTGGTTGGGAACACAAAGTTTCTTTTCAGTTGCAAACACCATTCCATACATATATATGGGGAGGTAGAAGCTCCAACTCGGTTTTACAGTGAAAACTGCAGGAACTTCAAAACGGCACTAGGAAACAGACTGAGAAAGCAGAGAAAAAGTGTCCCCTGCAACCCGTTCCCTTGGTGCTAGATGAACGAACGTCTCTCCACTTGCTCAGTTCTGAGAGATAAGTGTGTGTGAAAGCCGTCCTTCACGTAGCATGTTGGGAACACAAAGTTTCTTTTCAGTTGCAAACTCCATTCCATACATATATATGGGGAGGTACAAGCTCCAACTCGGTTTTACAGTGAAAACTGCAGGAACTTCAAACCGGCACTAGGAAACAGACTGAGGAAGCAGAGAAAAAGTGTCTCCTGCAACCCGTTCCCTTGGTGCTAGATGAACGAACGTCTCTCCACTTCCTCAGTTCTGAGAGATAAGTGTGTGTGAAAGCCGTCCTTCAACTTGCTTGTTGGGAACACAAAGTTTCTTTTCAGTTGCAAACTCCATTACATACATATATATGGGGAGGTAGAAGCTCCAACTCGGTTTTACAGTGAAAACTGCATGAACATCAAACCGGCACTAGGAAACAGACTGAGAAAGCAGAGAAAAAGTGTCTCCTGCAACCCGTTCCCTTGGTGCTACATGAACGAACGTCTCTCCACTTGCTCAGTTCTGAGAGATAAGTGTGTGTGAAAGCCGTCCTTCACCTAGCTTGTTGGGAACACAAAGTTTCTTTTCAGTTGCAAACTCCATTCCATACATATATATGGGGAGGTACTAGCTCCAACTCGGTTTGACAGTGAAAACTGCAGGATCTTCATACCGGCACTAGGAAACAGACTGAGAAAGCAGAGAAAAGGTGTCTCCTGCAACCCGTTCCCTTGGTGCTAGATGAACGAACGTCTCTCCACTTGCTCTGTTCTGAGAGATAAGTGTGTGTGAAAGCCGTCCTTCACCTAGCTTGTTGGGAACACAAAGTTTCTTTTCAGTTGCAAACACCATTCCATACATATATATGGGGAGGTAGAAGCTCCAACTCGGTTTTACAGTGAAAACTGCAGGAACTTCAAAACGGCACTAGGAAACAGACTGAGAAAGCAGAGAAAAAGTGTCCCCTGCAACCCGTTCCCTTGGTGCTAGATGAACGAACGTCTCTCCACTTGCTCAGTTCTGAGAGATAAGTGTGTGTGAAAGCCGTCCTTCACGTAGCATGTTGGGAACACAAAGTTTCTTTTCAGTTGCAAACTCCATTCCATACATATATATGGGGAGGTACAAGCTCCAACTCGGTTTTACAGTGAAAACTGCAGGAACTTCAAACCGGCACTAGGAAACAGACTGAGGAAGCAGAGAAAAAGTGTCTCCTGCAACCCGTTCCCTTGGTGCTAGATGAACGAACGTCTCTCCACTTCCTCAGTTCTGAGAGATATGTGTGTGTGAAAGCCGTCCTTCAACTTGCTTGTTGGGAACACAAAGTTTCTTTTCAGTTGCAAACTCCATTACATACATATATATGGGGAGGTAGAAGCTCCAACTCGGTTTTACAGTGAAAACTGCATGAACATCAAACCGGCACTAGGAAACAGACTGAGAAAGCAGAGAAAAAGTGTCTCCTGCAACCCGTTCCCTTGGTGCTACATGAACGAACGTCTCTCCACTTGCTCAGTTCTGAGAGATAAGTGTGTGTGAAAGCCGTCCTTCACCTAGCTTGTTGGGAACACAAAGTTTCTTTTCAGTTGCAAACTCCATTCCATACATATATATGGGGAGGTACTAGCTCCAACTCGGTTTGACAGTGAAAACTGCAGGATCTTCAAACCGGCACTAGGAAACAGACTGAGAAAGCAGAGAAAAGGTGTCTCCTGCAACCCGTTCCCTTGGTGCTAGATGAACGAACGTCTCTCCACTTGCTCTGTTCTGAGAGATAAGTGTGTGTGAAAGCCGTCCTTCACCTAGCTTGTTGGGAACACAAAGTTTCTTTTCAGTTGCAAACACCATTCCATACATATATATGGGGAGGTAGAAGCTCCAACTCGGTTTTACAGTGAAAACTGCAGGAACTTCAAACCGGCACTAGGAAACAGACTGAGAAAGCAGAGAAAAAGTGTCCCCTGCAACCCGTTCCCTTGGTGCTAGATGAACGAACGTCTCTCCACTTGCTCAGTTCTGAGAGATAAGTGTGTGTGAAAGCCGTCCTTCACCTAGCTTGTTGGGAACACAAAGTTTCTTTTCAGTTGCAAACTCCATTCCATACATATATATGGGGAGGTTCTAGCTCCAACTCGGTTTGACAGTGAAAACTGCAGGAACTTCTAACCGGCACTAGGAAACAGACTGAGAAAGCAGAGAAAAAGTGTCTCCTGCAACCCGTTCCCTTGGTGCTAGATGAACGAACGTCTCTCCACTTGCTCTGTTCTGAGAGATAAGTGTGTGTGAAAGCCGTCCTTCACCTAGCTTGTTGGGAACACAAAGTTTCTTTTCAGTTGCAAACTCCATTCCATACATATATATGGGGAGGTTCTAGCTCCAACTCGGTTTGACAGTGAAAACTGCAGGAACTTCAAACCGGCACTAGGAAACAGACTGAGAAAGCAGAGAAAAAATGTCTCCTGCAAACCGTTCCCTTGGTGCTAGATGAACGAACGTCTCTCCACTTGCTCTGTTCTGAGAGATAAGTGTGTGTGAAAGCCGTACTTCACATAGCTTGTTGGGAACACAAAGTTTCTTTTCAGTTGCAAACTCCATTCCATACATATATATGGGGAGGTAGAAGCTCCAACTCGGTTTTACAGTGAAAACTGCAGGAACTTCAAACCGGCACTAGGAAACAGACTGAGAAATCAGAGAAAAAGTGTCCCCTGCAACCCGTTCCCTTGGTGCTAGATGAATGAACGTCTCTCCACTTGCTCAGTTCTGAGAGATAAGTGTGTGTGAAAGCCGTCCTTCACCTAGCTTGTTGGGAACACAAAGTTTCTTTTCAGTTGCAAACTCCATTCCATACATATATATGGGGAGGTACAAGCTCCAACTCGATTTTACAGTGAAAACTGCAGGAACTTCAAACCGGCACTAGGAAACAGACTGAGGAAGCAGAGAAAAAGTGTCTCCTGCAACCCGTTCCCTTGGTGCTAGATGAACGAACGTCTCTCCACTTGCTCAGTTCTGAGAGATAAGTGTGTGTGAAAGCCGTCCTTCAACTAGCTTGTTGGGAACACAAAGTTTCTTTTCAGTTGCAAACTCCATTCCATACATATATATGGGGAGGTACAAGCTCCAACTCGATTTTACAGTGAAAACTGCAGGAACTTCAAACCGGCACTAGGAAACAGACTGAGGAAGCAGAGAAAAAGTGTCTCCTGCAACCCGTTCCCTTGGTGCTAGATGAACGAACGTCTCTCCACTTTGCTCAGTTCTGAGAGATAAGTGTGTGTGAAAGCCGTACTTCACCTAGCTTGTTGGGAACACAAAGTTTCTTTTCAGTTGCAAACTCCATTCCATACATATATATGGGGAGGTACTAGCTCCAACTCGGTTTGACAGTGAAAACTGCAGGAACTTCAAACCGGCACTAGGAAACAAACTGAGAAAGCAGAGAAAAAGTGTCTCCTGCAACCCGTTCCCTTGGTGCTAGATGAACGAACGTCTCTCCACTTGCTCTGTTCTGAGCGATAAGTGTGGGAGAAAGCTGTCCTTCACCTAGCTTGTTGGGAACACGAAGTTTCTTTTCAGTTGCAAACTCCATTCCATACATATATATGGGGAGGAACTAGCTCCAACTCGGTTTTACAGTGAAAACTGCAGGAACTTCAATCCGGCACTAGAAAACAGACTGAGAAAGCAGAGAAAAAGTGTCCCCTGCAACCCGTTCCCTTGGTGCTAGATGAACGAACGTCTCTCCACTTGCTCAGTTCTGAGAGATAAGTGTGTGTGAAAGCCGTCCTTCACGTAGCATGTTGGGAACACAAAGTTTCTTTTCAGTTGCAAACTCCATTCCATACATATATATGGGGAGGTACAAGCTCCAACTCGGTTTTACAGTGAAATCTGCAGGAACTTCAAACCGGCACTAGGAAACAGACTGAGGAAGCAGAGAAAAAGTGTCTCCTGCAACCCGTTCCCTTGGTGCTAGATGAACGAACGTCTCTCCACTTCCTCAGTTCTGAGAGATAAGTGTGTGTGAAAGCCGTCCTTCAACTTGCTTGTTGGGAACACAAAGTTTCTTTTCAGTTGCAAACTCCATTACATACATATATATGGGGAGGTGGAAGCTCCAACTCGGTTTTACAGTGAAAACTGCATGAACATCAAACCGGCACTAGGAAACAGACTGAGAAAGCAGAGAAAAAGTGTCTCCTGCAACCCGTTCCCTTGGTTCTACATGAACGAACGTCTCTCCACTTGCTCAGTTCTGAGAGATAAGTGTGTGTGAAAGCCGTCCTTCACCTAGCTTGTTAGGAACACAAAGTTTCTTTTCAGTTGCAAACACCATTCCATACATATATATGGGGAGGTAGAAGCTCCAACTCGGTTTGACAGTGAAATCTGCAGGAACTTCAAACCGGCACTAGGAAACAGACTGAGAAAGCAGAGAAAAAGTGTCCCCTGCAACCCGTTCCCTTGGTGCTAGATGAACGAACGTCTCTCCACTTGCTCAGTTCTGAGAGATAAGTGTGTGTGAAAGCCGTCCTTCACCTAGCTTGTTGGGAACACAAAGTTTCTTTTCAGTTGCAAACTCCATTCCATACATATATATGGGGAGGTACTAGCTCCAACTCGGTTTGACAGTGAAAACTGCAGGAACTTCAAACCGGCACTAGGAAACAAACTGAGAAAGCAGAGAAAAAGTGTCTCCTGCAACCCGTTCCCTTGGTGCTAGATGAACGAACGTCTCTCCACTTGCTCTGTTCTGAGCGATAAGTGTGGGAGAAAGCTGTCCTTCACCTAGCTTGTTGGGAACACGAAGTTTCTTTTCAGTTGCAAACTCCATTCCATACATATATATGGGGAGGAACTAGCTCCAACTCGGTTTTACAGTGAAAACTGCAGGAACTTCAATCCGGCACTAGAAAACAGACTGAGAAAGCAGAGAAAAAGTGTCCCCTGCAACCCGTTCCCTTGGTGCTAGATGAACGAACGTCTCTCCACTTGCTCAGTTCTGAGAGATAAGTGTGTGTGAAAGCCGTCCTTCACGTAGCATGTTGGGAACACAAAGTTTCTTTTCAGTTGCAAACTCCATTCCATACATATATATGGGGAGGTACAAGCTCCAACTCGGTTTTACAGTGAAATCTGCAGGAACTTCAAACCGGCACTAGGAAACAGACTGAGGAAGCAGAGAAAAAGTGTCTCCTGCAACCCGTTCCCTTGGTGCTAGATGAACGAACGTCTCTCCACTTGCTCAGTTCTGAGAGATAAGTGTGTGTGAAAGCCGTCCTTCAACTTGCTTGTTGGGAACACAAAGTTTCTTTTCAGTTGCAAACTCCATTACATACATATATATGGGGAGGTGGAAGCTCCAACTCGGTTTTACAGTGAAAACTGCATGAACATCAAACCGGCACTAGGAAACAGACTGAGAAAGCAGAGAAAAAGTGTCTCCTGCAACCCGTTCCCTTGGTGCTACATGAACGAACGTCTCTCCACTTGCTCAGTTCTGAGAGATAAGTGTGTGTGAAAGCCGTCCTTCACCTAGCTTGTTAGGAACACAAAGTTTCTTTTCAGTTGCAAACACCATTCCATACATATATATGGGGAGGTAGAAGCTCCAACTCGGTTTTACAGTGAAATCTGCAGGAACTTCAAACCGGCACTAGGAAACAGACTGAGAAAGCAGAGAAAAAGTGTCCCCTGCAACCCGTTCCCTTGGTGCTAGATGAACGAACGTCTCTCCACTTGCTCAGTTCTGAGAGATAAGTGTGTGTGAAAGCCGTCCTTCACCTAGCTTGTTGGGAACACAAAGTTTCTTTTCAGTTGCAAACTCCATTCCATACATATATATGGGGAGGTTTTAGCTCCAACTCGGTTTGACAGTGAAAACTGCAGGAACTTCTAACCGGCACTAGGAAACAGACTGAGAAAGCAGAGAAAAAGTGTCTCCTGCAACCCGTTCCCTTGGTGCTAGATGAACGAACGTCTCTCCACTTGCTCTGTTCTGAGAGATAAGTGTGTGTGAAAGCCGTCCTTCACCTAGCTTGTTGGGAACACAGAGTTTCTTTTCAGTTGCAAACTCCATTCCATACATATATACGGGGAGGTAGAAGCTCCAACTCGGTTTTACACTGAAAACTGCAGGAACTTCAAACCGGCACTAGGAAACAGACTGAGAAAGCAGAGAAAAAGTGTCTCCTGCAACCCGTTCCCTTGGTGCTAGATGAACGAACGTCTCTCCACTTGCTCAGTTCTGAGAGATAATTGTGTGTGAAAGCCGTCCTTCACCTAGCTTTTTGGGAATACAAAGTTTCTTTTCAGTTGCAAACTCCATTCCATACATATATATGGGGAGGTTCTAGCTCCAACTCGGTTTGACAGTGAAAACTGCAGGAACTTCCAACCGGCACTAGGAAACAGACTGAGAAAGCAGAGAAAAAGTGTCTCCTGCAAACCGTTCCCTTGGTGCTAGATGAACGAACGTCTCTCCACTTGCTCAGTTCTGAGAGATAAGTGTGTGTGAAAGCCGTCCTTCACCTAGCTTGTTAGGAACACAAAGTTTCTTTTCAGTTGCAAACACCATTCCATACATATATATGGGGAGGTAGAAGCTCCAACTCGGTTTTACAGTGAAATCTGCAGGAACTTCAAACCGTCACTAGGAAACAGACTGAGAAAGCAGAGAAAAAGTGTCCCCTGCAACCCGTTCCCTTGGTGCTAGATGAACGAACGTCTCTCCACTTGCTCAGTTCTGAGAGATAAGTGTGTGTGAAAGCCGTCCTTCACCTAGCTTGTTGGGAACACAAAGTTTCTTTTCAGTTGCAAACTCCATTCCATACATATATATGGGGAGGTTTTAGCTCCAACTCGGTTTGACAGTGAAAACTGCAGGAACTTCTAACCGGCACTAGGAAACAGACTGAGAAAGCAGAGAAAAAGTGTCTCCTGCAACCCGTTCCCTTGGTGCTAGATGAACGAACGTCTCTCCACTTGCTCTGTTCTGAGAGATAAGTGTGTGTGAAAGCCGTCCTTCACCTAGCTTGTTGGGAACACAGAGTTTCTTTTCAGTTGCAAACTCCATTCCATACATATATACGGGGAGGTAGAAGCTCCAACTCGGTTTTACAGTGAAAACTGCAGGAACTTCAAACCGGCACTAGGAAACAGACTGAGAAAGCAGAGAAAAAGTGTCTCCTGCAACCCGTTCCCTTGGTGCTAGATGAACGAACGTCTCTCCACTTGCTCAGTTCTGAGAGATAAGTGTGTGTGAAAGCCGTCCTTCACCTAGCTTTTTGGGAATACAAAGTTTCTTTTCAGTTGCAAACTCCATTCCATACATATATATGGGGAGGTTCTAGCTCCAACTCGGTTTGACAGTGAAAACTGCAGGAACTTCAAACCGGCACTAGGAAACAGACTGAGAAAGCAGAGAAAAAGTGTCTCCTGCAAACCGTTCCCTTGGTGCTAGATGAACGAACGTCTCTCCACTTGCTCTGTTCTGAGAGATAATTGTGTGTGAAAGCCGTACTTCACATAGCTTGTTGGGAACACAAAGTTTCTTTTCAGTTGCAAACTCCATTCCATACATATATATGGGGAGGTAGAAGCTCCAACTCGGTTTTACAGTGAAAACTGCAGGAACTTCAAACCGGCACTAGGAAACAGACTGAGAAATCAGAGAAAAAGTGTCCCCTGCAACCCGTTCCCTTGGTGCTAGATGAACGAACGTCTCTCCACTTGCTCAGTTCTGAGAGATAAGTGTGTGTGAAAGCCGTCCTTCACCTAGCTTGTTGGGAACACAAAGTTTCTTTTCAGTTGCAAACTCCATTCCATACATATATATGGGGAGGTAGAAGCTCCAACTCGGTTTTACAGTGAAAACTGCAGGAACTTCAAACCGGCACTAGGAAACAGACTGAGAAATCAGAGAAAAAGTGTCCCCTGCAACCCGTTCCCTTGGTGCTAGATGAACGAACGTCTCTCCACTTGCTCAGTTCTGAGAGATAAGTGTGTGTGAAAGCCGTCCTTCACCTAGCTTGTTGGGAACACAAAGTTTCTTTTCAGTTGCAAACTCCATTCCATACATATATATGGGGAGGTACAAGCTCCAACTCGATTTTACAGTGAAAACTGCAGGAACTTCAAACCGGCACTAGGAAACAGACTGAGGAAGCAGAGAAAAAGTGTCTCCTGCAACCCGTTCCCTTGGTGCTAGATGAACGAACGTCTCTCCACTTGCTCAGTTCTGAGAGATAAGTGTGTGTGAAAGCCGTCCTTCACCTAGCTTGTTGGGAACACAAAGTTTCTTTTCAGTTGCAAACTCCATTCCATACATATATATGGGGAGGTACAAGCTCCAACTCGGTTTTACAGTGAAAACTGCAGGAACTTCAAACCGGCACTAGGAAACAGACTGAGGAAGCAGAGAAAAAGTGTCTCCTGCAACCCGTTCCCTTGGTGCTAGATGAACGAACGTCTCTCCACTTTGCTCAGTTCTGAGAGATAAGTGTGTGTGAAAGCCGTACTTCACCTAGCTTGTTGGGAACACAAAGTTTCTTTTCAGTTGCAAACTCCATTCCATACATATATATGGGGAGGTACAAGCTCCAACTCGGTTTTACAGTGAAAACTGCAGGAACTTCAAACCGGCACTAGGAAACAGACTGAGGAAGCAGAGAAAAAGTGTCTCCTGCAACCCGTTCCCTTGGTGCTAGATGAACGAACGTCTCTCCACTTTGCTCAGTTCTGAGAGATAAGTGTGTGTGAAAGCCGTACTTCACCTAGCTTGTTGGGAACACAAAGTTTCTTTTCAGTTGCAAACTCCATTCCATACATATATATGGGGAGGTACTAGCTCCAACTCGGTTTGACAGTGAAAACGGCAGGAACTTCAAACCGGCACTAGGAAACAGACTGAGAAAGCAGAGAAAAAGTGTCTCCTGCAACCCGTTCCCTTGGTGCTAGATGAACGAACGTCTCTCCACTTGCTCTGTTCTGAGAGATAAGTGTGTGTGAAAGCCGTCCTTCACCTAGCTTGTTGGGAACACAAAGTTTCTTTTCAGTTGCAAACTCCATTCCATACATATATATGGGGAGGTACTAGCTCCAACTCGGTTTGACAGTGAAAACTGCAGGAACTTCAAACCGGCACTAAGAAACAGACTGAGAAAGCAGAGAAATAGTGTAACCTGCAACCCGTTCCCTTGGTGCTAGATGAACGAACGTCTCTCCACTTGCTCAGTTCTGAGAGATAAGTGTGTGTGAAAGCCGTCCTTCACCTAGCTTGTTGGGAACACAAAGTTTCTTTTCAGTTGCAAACTCCATTCCATACATATATATGGGGAGGTACTAGCTCCAACACGGTTTGACAGTGAAAACTGCAGGAACTTCAAACCGGCACTAGGAAACAGACTGAGAAAGCAGAGAAAAAGTGTCTCCTGCAACCCGTTCCCTTGGTGCTAGATGAACGAACGTCTCTCCACTTGCTCAGTTCTGATAGATAAGTGTGTGTGAAAGCCGTCCTTCACCTAGCTTGTTGGGAACACAAAGTTTCTTTTCATTTTCAAACTCCACTCCATACATATATATGGGGAGGTACTAGCTCCAACTCGGTTTGACAGTGAAAACTGCAGGAACTTCAAACCGGCACTAGGAAAAAGTCTGAGAAAGCAGAGAAAAAGTGCCTCCTGCAACCCGTTCCCTTGGTGCTAGATGAACGAACGTCTCTCCACTTGCTCTGTTCTGAGAGATAAGTGTGTGTGAAAGCCGTCCTTCAACTAGCTTGTTGGGAACACAAAGTTTCTTTTCAGTTGCAAACTCCATTCCATACATATATATGGGGAGGTACTAGCTCCAACTCGGTTTTACAGTGAAAACTGCAGGAACTTCAAACCGGCACTAGGAAACAGACTGAGAAAGCAGAGAAAAAATGTCCCCTGCAACCCGTTCCCTTGGTGCTAGATGAACGAACGTCTCTCCACTTGCTAAGTTCTGAGAGATAAGTGTGTGTGAAAGCCGTCCTTCACCTAGCTTGTTGGGAACACAAAGTTTCTTTTCAGTTGCAAACTCCATTCCATACATATATATGGGGAGGTACAAGCTGCAACTCGGTTTTACAGTGAAAACTGCAGGAACTTCAATCCGGCACTAGGAAACAGACTGAGGAAGCAGAGAAAAAGTGTCTCCTGCAACCCGTTCCCTTGGTGCTAGATGAACGAACGTCTCTCCACTTTGCTCAGTTCTGAGAGATAAGTGTGTGTGAAAGCCGTACTTCACCTAGCTTCTTGGGAACACAAAGTTTCTTTTCAGTTGCAAACTCCATTCCATACATATATATGGGGAGGTACTAGCTCCAACTCGGTTTGACAGTGAAAACGGCAGGAACTTCAAACCGGCACTAGGAAACAGACTGAGAAAGCAGAGAAAAAGTGTCTCCTGCAACCCGTTCCCTTGGTGCTAGATGAACGAACGTCTCTCCACTTGCTCTGTTCTGAGAGATAAGTGTGTGTGAAAGCCGTCCTTCACCTAGCTTGTTGGGAACACAAAGTTTCTTTTCAGTTGCAAACTCCATTCCATACATATATATGGGGAGGTACTAGCTCCAACTCGGTTTGACAGTGAAAACTGCAGGAACTTCAAACCGGCACTAGGAAACAGACTGAGAAAGCAGAGAAAAAGTGTAACCTGCAACCCGTTCCCTTGGTGCTAGATGAACGAACGTCTCTCCACTTGCTCAGTTCTGAGAGATAAGTGTGTGTGAAAGCCGTCCTTCACCTAGCTTGTTGGGAACACAAAGTTTCTTTTCAGTTGCAAACTCCATTCCATACATATATATGGGGAGGTACTAGCTCCAACTCGGTTTGACAGTGAAAACTGCAGGAACTTCAAACCGGCACTAGGAAACAGACTGAGAAAGCAGAGAAAAAGTGTCTCCTGCAACCCGTTCCCTTGGTGCTAGATGAACGAACGTCTCTCCACTTGCTCAGTTCTGATAGATAAGTGTGTGTGAAAGCCGTCCTTCACCTAGCTTGTTGGGAACACAAAGTTTCTTTTCATTTTCAAACTCCACTCCATACATATATATGGGGAGGTACTAGCTCCAACTCGGTTTGACAGTGAAAACTGCAGGAACTTCAAACCGGCACTAGGAAAAAGTCTGAGAAAGCAGAGAAAAAGTGCCTCCTGCAACCCGTTCCCTTGGTGCTAGATGAACGAACGTCTCTCCACTTGCTCTGTTCTGAGAGATAAGTGTGTGTGAAAGCCGTCCTTCAACTAGCTTGTTGGGAACACAAAGTTTCTTTTCAGTTGCAAACTCCATTCCATACATATATATGGGGAGGTACTAGCTCCAACTCGGTTTTACAGTGAAAACTGCAGGAACTTCAAACCGGCACTAGGAAACAGACTGAGAAAGCAGAGAAAAAATGTCCCCTGCAACCCGTTCCCTTGGTGCTAGATGAACGAACGTCTCTCCACTTGCTAAGTTCTGAGAGATAAGTGTGTGTGAAAGCCGTCCTTCACCTAGCTTGTTGGGAACACAAAGTTTCTTTTCAGTTGCAAACTCCATTCCATACATATATATGGGGAGGTACAAGCTGCAACTCGGTTTTACAGTGAAAACTGCAGGAACTTCAATCCGGCACTAGGAAACAGACTGAGGAAGCAGAGAAAAAGTGTCTCCTGCATCCCGTTCCCTTGGTGCTAGATGAACGAACGTCTCTCCACTTGCTCAGTTCTGAGAGATAAGTGTGTGTGAAAGCCGTCCTTCACCTAGCTTGTTGGGAACACAAAGTTTCTTTTCATTTTCAAACTCCACTCCATACATATATATGGGGAGGTACTAGCTCCAACTCGGTTTGACAGTGAAAACTGCAGGAACTTCAAACCGGCACTAGGAAAAAGTCTGAGAAAGCAGAGAAAAAGTGCCTCCTGCAACCCGTTCCCTTGGTGCTAGATGAACGAACGTCTCTCCACTTGCTCTGTTCTGAGAGATAAGTGTGTGTGAAAGCCGTCCTTCAACTAGCTTGTTGGGAACACAAAGTTTCTTTTCAGTTGCAAACTCCATTCCATACATATATATGGGGAGGTACTAGCTCCAACTCGGTTTTACAGTGAAAACTGCAGGAACTTCAAACCGGCACTAGGAAACAGACTGAGAAAGCAGAGAAAAAATGTCCCCTGCAACCCGTTCCCTTGGTGCTAGATGAACGAACGTCTCTCCACTTGCTAAGTTCTGAGAGATAAGTGTGTGTGAAAGCCGTCCTTCACCTAGCTTGTTGGGAACACAAAGTTTCTTTTCAGTTGCAAACTCCATTCCATACATATATATGGGGAGGTACAAGCTGCAACTCGGTTTTACAGTGAAAACTGCAGGAACTTCAATCCGGCACTAGGAAACAGACTGAGGAAGCAGAGAAAAAGTGTCTCCTGCAACCCGTTCCCTTGGTGCTAGATGAACGAACGTCTCTCCACTTTGCTCAGTTCTGAGAGATAAGTGTGTGTGAAAGCCGTACTTCACCTAGCTTCTTGGGAACACAAAGTTTCTTTTCAGTTGCAAACTCCATTCCATACATATATATGGGGAGGTACTAGCTCCAACTCGGTTTGACAGTGAAAACGGCAGGAACTTCAAACCGGCACTAGGAAACAGACTGAGAAAGCAGAGAAAAAGTGTCTCCTGCAACCCGTTCCCTTGGTGCTAGATGAACGAACGTCTCTCCACTTGCTCTGTTCTGAGAGATAAGTGTGTGTGAAAGCCGTCCTTCACCTAGCTTGTTGGGAACACAAAGTTTCTTTTCAGTTGCAAACTCCATTCCATACATATATATGGGGAGGTACTAGCTCCAACTCGGTTTGACAGTGAAAACTGCAGGAACTTCAAACCGGCACTAGGAAACAGACTGAGAAAGCAGAGAAAAAGTGTAACCTGCAACCCGTTCCCTTGGTGCTAGATGAACGAACGTCTCTCCACTTGCTCAGTTCTGAGAGATAAGTGTGTGTGAAAGCCGTCCTTCACCTAGCTTGTTGGGAACACAAAGTTTCTTTTCAGTTGCAAACTCCATTCCATACATATATATGGGGAGGTACTAGCTCCAACTCGGTTTGACAGTGAAAACTGCAGGAACTTCAAACCGGCACTAGGAAACAGACTGAGAAAGCAGAGAAAAAGTGTCTCCTGCAACCCGTTCCCTTGGTGCTAGATGAACGAACGTCTCTCCACTTGCTCAGTTCTGATAGATAAGTGTGTGTGAAAGCCGTCCTTCACCTAGCTTGTTGGGAACACAAAGTTTCTTTTCATTTTCAAACTCCACTCCATACATATATATGGGGAGGTACTAGCTCCAACTCGGTTTGACAGTGAAAACTGCAGGAACTTCAAACCGGCACTAGGAAAAAGTCTGAGAAAGCAGAGAAAAAGTGCCTCCTGCAACCCGTTCCCTTGGTGCTAGATGAACGAACGTCTCTCCACTTGCTCTGTTCTGAGAGATAAGTGTGTGTGAAAGCCGTCCTTCAACTAGCTTGTTGGGAACACAAAGTTTCTTTTCAGTTGCAAACTCCATTCCATACATATATATGGGGAGGTACTAGCTCCAACTCGGTTTTACAGTGAAAACTGCAGGAACTTCAAACCGGCACTAGGAAACAGACTGAGAAAGCAGAGAAAAAATGTCCCCTGCAACCCGTTCCCTTGGTGCTAGATGAACGAACGTCTCTCCACTTGCTAAGTTCTGAGAGATAAGTGTGTGTGAAAGCCGTCCTTCACCTAGCTTGTTGGGAACACAAAGTTTCTTTTCAGTTGCAAACTCCATTCCATACATATATATGGGGAGGTACAAGCTGCAACTCGGTTTTACAGTGAAAACTGCAGGAACTTCAATCCGGCACTAGGAAACAGACTGAGGAAGCAGAGAAAAAGTGTCTCCTGCATCCCGTTCCCTTGGTGCTAGATGAACGAACGTCTCTCCACTTGCTCAGTTCTGAGAGATAAGTGTGTGTGAAAGCCGTCCTTCACCTAGCTTTTTGGGAACACAAAGTTTCTTTTCAGTTTCAAACTCCATTCCATACATATATATGGGGAGGTAGAAGCTCCAACTCGGTTTTACAGTGAAAACTGCAGGAACTTCAAACCGGCACTAGGAAACAGACTGAGAAAGCAGAGAAAAAGTGTCTCCTGCAACCCGTTCCCTTGGTGCTAGATGAACGAACGTCTCTCCACTTGCTCAGTTCTGAGAGATAAGTGTGTGTGAAAGCCGTCCTTCACCTAGCTTGTTGGGAACACAAAGTTTCTTTTCAGTTGCAAACTCCATTCCATACATATATATGGGGAGGTACTAGCTCCAACTCGGTTTGACAGTGAAAACTGCAGGAACTTCAAACCGGCACTAGGAAACAGACTGAGAAAGCAGAGAAAAAGTGTCTCCTGCAACCCGTTCCCTTGGTGCTAGATGAACGAACGTCTCTCCACTTGCTCAGTTCTGAGAGATACGTGTGTGAAAGCCGTCCTTAACCTAGCTTGTTGGGAACACAAAGTTTCTTTTCAGTTGCAAACTCCATTCCATACATATATATGGGGAGGTACTAGCTCCAACTCGGTTTGACAGTGAAAACTGCAGGAACTTCAAACCGGCACTAGGAAAAAGTCTGAGAAAGCAGAGAAAAAGTGTCTCCTGCAACCCGTTCCCTTGGTGCTAGATGAACGAACGTCTCTCCACTTGCTCTGTTCTGAGAGATAAGTGTGTGTGAAAGCCGTTCTTCACCTAGCTTGTTGGGAACACAAAGTTTCTTTTCAGTTGCAAACTCCATTCCATACATATATATGGGGAGGTAGAAGCTCCAACTCGGTTTTACAGTGAAAACTGCAGGAACTTCAAACCGGCACTAGGAAACAGACTGAGAAAGCAGAGAAAAAGTGTCCCCTGAAACCCGTTCCCTTGGTGCTAGATGAACGAACGTCTCTCCACTTGCTAAGTTCTGAGAGATAAGTGTGTGTGAAAGCCGTCCTTCACCTAGCTTGTTGGGAACACAAAGTTTCTTTTCAGTTGCAAACTCCATTCCATACATATATATGGGGAGGTACTAGCTCCAACTCGGTTTTACAGTGAAAACTGCAGGAACTTCAAACCGGCACTAGGAAACAGACTGAGAAAGCAGAGAAAAAGTGTCCCCTGCAACCCGTTCCCTTGGTGCTAGATGAACGAACGTCTCTCCACTTGCTAAGTTCTGAGAGATAAGTGTGTGTGAAAGCCGTCCTTCACATAGCTTTTTGGGAACACAAAGTTTCTTTTCAGTTGCAAACTCCATTCCATACATATATATGGGGAGGTACAAGCTGCAACTCGGTTTTACAGTGAAAACTGCAGGAACTTCAATCCGGCACTAGGAAACAGACTGAGGAAGCAGAGAAAAAGTGTCTCCTGCAACCCGTTCCCTTGGTGCTAGATGAACGAACGTCTCTCCACTTGCTCAGTTCTGAGAGATAAGTGTGTGTGAAAGCCGTCCTTCACCTAGCTTTTTGGGAACACAAAGTTTCTTTTCAGTTGCAAACTCCATTCCATACATATATATGGGGAGGTAGAAGCTCCAACTCGGTTTTACAGTGAAAACTGCAGGAACTTCAAACCGGCACTAGGAAACAGACTGAGAAAGCAGAGAAAAAGTGTCTCCTGCAACCCATTCCCTTGGTGCTAGATGAACGAACGTCTCTCCACTTGCTCAGTTCTGAGAGATAAGTGTGTGTGAAAGCCGTCCTTCACCTAGCTTGTTGGGAACACAAAGTTTCTTTTCAGTTGCAAACTCCATTCCATACATATATATGGGGTGGTACTAGCTCCAACTCGGTTTGACAGTGAAAACTGCAGGAACTTCAAACCGGCACTAGGAAACAGACTGAGAAAGCAGAGAAAAAGTGTCTCCTGCAACCCGTTCCCTTGGTGCTAGATGAACGAACGTCTCTCCACTTGCTAAGTTCTGAGAGATAAGTGTGTGTGAAAGCCGTCCTTCACCTAGCTTGTTGGGAACACAAAGTTTCTTTTCAGTTGCAAACTCCATTCCATACATATATATGGGGAGGTACAAGCTGCAACTCGGTTTTACAGTGAAAACTGCAGGAACTTCAATCCGGCACTAGGAAACAGACTGAGGAAGCAGAGAAAAAGTGTCTCCTGCAACCCGTTCCCTTGGTGCTAGATGAACGAACGTCTCTCCACTTGCTCAGTTGTGAGAGATAAGTGTGTGTGAAAGCCGTCCTTCACCTAGCTTTTTGGGAACACAAAGTTTCTTTTCACTTGCAAACTCCATTCCATACATATATATGGGGAGGTAGAAGCTCCAACTCGGTTTTACAGTGAAAACTGCAGGAAATTCAAACCGGCACTAGGAAACAGACTGAGAAAGCAGAGAAAAAGTGTCTCCTGCAAACCGTTCCCTTGGTGCTAGATGAAAGAACGTCTCTCCACTTGCTCAGTTCTGAGAGATAAGTGTGTATGAAAGCCGTCCTTCACCTAGCTTGTTGGGAACACAAAGTTTCTTTTCATTTTCAAACTCCACTCCATACATATATATGGGGAGGTACTAGCTCCAACTCGGTTTGACAGTGAAAACTGCAGGAACTTCAAACCGGCACTAGGAAAAAGTCTGAGAAAGCAGAGAAAAAGTGTCTCCTGCAACCCGTTCCCTTGGTGCTAGATGAACGAACGTCTCTCCACTTGCTCTGTTCTGAGAGATAAGTGTGTGTGAAAGCCGTCCTTCAACTAGCTTGTTGGGAACACAAAGTTTCTTTTCAGTTGCAAACTCCATTCCATACATATATATGGGGAGGTACTAGCTCCAACTCGGTTTTACAGTGAAAACTGCAGGAACTTCAAACCGGCACTAGGAAACAGACTGAGAAAGCAGAGAAAAAGTGTCCCCTGCAACCCGTTCCCTTTGTGCTAGATGAACGAACGTCTCTCCACTTGCTAAGTTCTGAGAGATAAGTGTGTGTGAAAGCCGTCCTTCACCTAGCTTGTTGGGAACACAAAGTTTCTTTTCAGTTGCAAACTCCATTCCATACATTTATATGGGGAGGTACAAGCTGCAACTCGGTTTTACAGTGAAAACTGCAGGAACTTCAATCCGGCACTAGGAAACAGACTGAGGAAGCAGAGAAAAAGTGTCTCCTGCAACCCGTTCCCTTGGTGCTAGATGAACGAACGTCTCTCCACTTGCTCAGTTCTGAGAGATAAGTGTGTGTGAAAGCCGTCCTTCACCTAGCTTGTTCGGAACACAAAGTTTCTTTTCAGTTGCAAACTCCATTCCATACCTATATATGGGGAGGTAGAAGCTCCAACTCGGTTGTACAGTGAAAACTGCAGGAACTTCAAACCGGCACTAGGAAACAGACTGAGAAAGCAGAGAAAAAGTGTCTCCTGCTACCCGTTCCCTTGGTGCTAGATGAACGAACGTCTCTCCACTTACTCAGTTCTGAGAGATAAGTGTGTGTGAAAGCCGCCCTTCACCTAGCTTGTTGGGAACACAAAGTTTCTTTTCAGTTGCAAACTCCATTCCATACATATATATGGGGAGGTACTAGCTCCAACACGGTTTGACAGTGAAAACTGCAGGAACTTCAAACCGGCACTAGGAAACAGACTGAGAAAGCAGAGAAATGTGTCTCCTGCAACCCGTTCCCTTGGTGCTAGATGAACGAACGTCTCTCCACTTGCTCAGTTCTGAGAGATAAGTGTGTGTGAAAGCCGTCCTTAACCTAGCTTGTTGGGAACACAAAGTTTCTTTTCAGTTGCAAACTCCATTCCATACATATATATGGGGAGGTACTAGCTCCAACTCGGTTTGACAGTGAAAACTGCAGGAACTTCAAACCGGCACTAGGAAAAAGTCTGAGAAAGCAGAGAAAAAGTGTCTCCTGCAACCCGTTCCCTTGGTGCTAGATGAACGAACGTCTCTCCACTTGCTCTGTTCTGAGAGATAAGTGTGTGTGAAAGCCGTCCTTCAACTAGCTTGTTGGGAACACAAAGTTTCTTTTCAGTTGCAAACTCCATTCCATACATATATATGGGGAGGTAGAAGCTCCAACTCGGTTTTACAGTGAAAACTACAGGAACTTCAAACCGGCCCTAGGAAACAGACTGAGAAAGCAGAGAAAAAGTGTCCCATGCAACCCGTTCCCTTGGTGCTAGATGAACGAACGTCTCTCCACTTGCTAAGTTCTGAGAGATAAGTGTGTGTGAAAGCCGTCCTTCACCTAGCTTGTTGGGAACACAAAGTTTCTTTTCAGTTGCAAACTCCATTCCATACATATATATGGGGAGGTACTAGCTCCAACTCGGTTTTACAGTGAAAACTGCAGGAACTTCAAACCGGCACTAGGAAACAGACTGAGAAAGCAGAGAAAAAGTGTCCCCTGCAACCCGTTCCCTTGGTGCTAGATGAACGAACGTCTCTCCACTTGCTCAGTTCTGAGAGATAAGTGTGTGTGAAAGCCGTCCTTCACATAGCTTTTTGGGAACACAAAGTTTCTTTTCAGTTGCAAACTCCATTCCATACATATATATGGGGAGGTACAAGCTGCAACTCGGTTTTACAGTGAAAACTGCAGGAACTTCAATCCGGCACTAGGAAACAGACTGAGGAAGCAGAGAAAAAGTGTCTCCTGCAACCCGTTCCCTTGGTGCTAGATGAACGAACGTCTCTCCACTTGCTCAGTTCTGAGAGATAAGTGTGTGTGAAAGCCGTCCTTCACCTAGCTTTTTGGGAACACAAAGTTTCTTTTCAGTTGCAAACTCCATTCCATACATATATATGGGGAGGTAGAAGCTCCAACTCGGTTTTACAGTGAAAACTGCAGGAACTTCAAACCGGCACTAGGAAACAGACTGAGAAAGCAGAGAAAAAGTGTCTCCTGCAACCCATTCCCTTGGTGCTAGATGAACGAACGTCTCTCCACTTGCTCAGTTCTGAGAGATAAGTGTGTGTGAAAGCCGTCCTTCACCTAGCTTGTTGGGAACACAAAGTTTCTTTTCAGTTGCAAACTCCATTCCATACATATATATGGGGAGGTACTAGCTCCAACTCGGTTTGACAGTGAAAACTGCAGGAACTTCAAACCGGCACTAGGAAACAGACTGAGAAAGCAGAGAAAAAGTGTCTCCTGCAACCCGTTCCCTTGGTGCTAGATGAACGAACGTCTCTCCACTTGCTAAGTTCTGAGAGATAAGTGTGTGTGAAAGCCGTCCTTCACCTAGCTTGTTGGGAACACAAAGTTTCTTTTCAGTTGCAAACTCCATTCCATACATATATATGGGGAGGTACAAGCTGCAACTCGGTTTTACAGTGAAAACTGCAGGAACTTCAATCCGGCACTAGGAAACAGACTGAGGAAGCAGAGAAAAAGTGTCTCCTGCAACCCGTTCCCTTGGTGCTAGATGAACGAACGTCTCTCCACTTGCTCAGTTGTGAGAGATAAGTGTGTGTGAAAGCCGTCCTTCACCTAGCTTTTTGGGAACACAAAGTTTCTTTTCACTTGCAAACTCCATTCCATACATATATATGGGGAGGTAGAAGCTCCAACTCGGTTTTACAGTGAAAACTGCAGGAAATTCAAACCGGCACTAGGAAACAGACTGAGAAAGCAGAGAAAAAGTGTCTCCTGCAAACCGTTCCCTTGGTGCTAGATGAAAGAACGTCTCTCCACTTGCTCAGTTCTGAGAGATAAGTGTGTATGAAAGCCGTCCTTCACCTAGCTTGTTGGGAACACAAAGTTTCTTTTCATTTTCAAACTCCACTCCATACATATATATGGGGAGGTACTAGCTCCAACTCGGTTTGACAGTGAAAACTGCAGGAACTTCAAACCGGCACTAGGAAAAAGTCTGAGAAAGCAGAGAAAAAGTGTCTCCTGCAACCCGTTCCCTTGGTGCTAGATGAACGAACGTCTCTCCACTTGCTCTGTTCTGAGAGATAAGTGTGTGTGAAAGCCGTCCTTCAACTAGCTTGTTGGGAACACAAAGTTTCTTTTCAGTTGCAAACTCCATTCCATACATATATATGGGGAGGTACTAGCTCCAACTCGGTTTTACAGTGAAAACTGCAGGAACTTCAAACCGGCACTAGGAAACAGACTGAGAAAGCAGAGAAAAAGTGTCCCCTGCAACCCGTTCCCTTTGTGCTAGATGAACGAACGTCTCTCCACTTGCTAAGTTCTGAGAGATAAGTGTGTGTGAAAGCCGTCCTTCACCTAGCTTGTTGGGAACACAAAGTTTCTTTTCAGTTGCAAACTCCATTCCATACATTTATATGGGGAGGTACAAGCTGCAACTCGGTTTTACAGTGAAAACTGCAGGAACTTCAATCCGGCACTAGGAAACAGACTGAGGAAGCAGAGAAAAAGTGTCTCCTGCAACCCGTTCCCTTGGTGCTAGATGAACGAACGTCTCTCCACTTGCTCAGTTCTGAGAGATAAGTGTGTGTGAAAGCCGTCCTTCACCTAGCTTGTTCGGAACACAAAGTTTCTTTTCAGTTGCAAACTCCATTCCATACCTATATATGGGGAGGTAGAAGCTCCAACTCGGTTGTACAGTGAAAACTGCAGGAACTTCAAACCGGCACTAGGAAACAGACTGAGAAAGCAGAGAAAAAGTGTCTCCTGCTACCCGTTCCCTTGGTGCTAGATGAACGAACGTCTCTCCACTTACTCAGTTCTGAGAGATAAGTGTGTGTGAAAGCCGCCCTTCACCTAGCTTGTTGGGAACACAAAGTTTCTTTTCAGTTGCAAACTCCATTCCATACATATATATGGGGAGGTACTAGCTCCAACACGGTTTGACAGTGAAAACTGCAGGAACTTCAAACCGGCACTAGGAAACAGACTGAGAAAGCAGAGAAATGTGTCTCCTGCAACCCGTTCCCTTGGTGCTAGATGAACGAACGTCTCTCCACTTGCTCAGTTCTGAGAGATAAGTGTGTGTGAAAGCCGTCCTTAACCTAGCTTGTTGGGAACACAAAGTTTCTTTTCAGTTGCAAACTCCATTCCATACATATATATGGGGAGGTACTAGCTCCAACTCGTTTTGACAGTGAAAACTGCAGGAACTTCAAACCGGCACTAGGAAAAAGTCTGAGAAAGCAGAGAAAAAGTGTCTCCTGCAACCCGTTCCCTTGGTGCTAGATGAACGAACGTCTCTCCACTTGCTCTGTTCTGAGAGATAAGTGTGTGTGAAAGCCGTCCTTCAACTAGCTTGTTGGGAACACAAAGTTTCTTTTCAGTTGCAAACTCCATTCCATACATATATATGGGGAGGTAGAAGCTCCAACTCGGTTTTACAGTGAAAACTACAGGAACTTCAAACCGGCCCTAGGAAACAGACTGAGAAAGCAGAGAAAAAGTGTCCCATGCAACCCGTTCCCTTGGTGCTAGATGAACGAACGTCTCTCCACTTGCTAAGTTCTGAGAGATAAGTGTGTGTGAAAGCCGTCCTTCACCTAGCTTGTTGGGAACACAAAGTTTCTTTTCAGTTGCAAACTCCATTCCATACATATATATGGGGAGGTACTAGCTCCAACTCGGTTTTACAGTGAAAACTGCAGGAACTTCAAACCGGCACTAGGAAACAGACTGAGAAAGCAGAGAAAAAGTGTCCCCTGCAACCCGTTCCCTTGGTGCTAGATGAACGAACGTCTCTCCACTTGCTAAGTTCTGAGAGATAAGTGTGTGTGAAAGCCGTCCTTCACATAGCTTTTTGGGAACACAAAGTTTCTTTTCAGTTGCAAACTCCATTCCATACATATATATGGGGAGGTACAAGCTGCAACTCGGTTTTACAGTGAAAACTGCAGGAACTTCAATCCGGCACTAGGAAACAGACTGAGGAAGCAGAGAAAAAGTGTCTCCTGCAACCCGTTCCCTTGGTGCTAGATGAACGAACGTCTCTCCACTTGCTCAGTTCTGAGAGATAAGTGTGTGTGAAAGCCGTCCTTCACCTAGCTTTTTGGGAACACAAAGTTTCTTTTCAGTTGCAAACTCCATTCCATACATATATATGGGGAGGTAGAAGCTCCAACTCGGTTTTACAGTGAAAACTGCAGGAACTTCAAACCGGCACTAGGAAACAGACTGAGAAAGCAGAGAAAAAGTGTCTCCTGCAACCCATTCCCTTGGTGCTAGATGAACGAACGTCTCTCCACTTGCTCAGTTCTGAGAGATAAGTGTGTGTGAAAGCCGTCCTTCACCTAGCTTGTTGGGAACACAAAGTTTCTTTTCAGTTGCAAACTCCATTCCATACATATATATGGGGAGGTACTAGCTCCAACTCGGTTTGACAGTGAAAACTGCAGGAACTTCAAACCGGCACTAGGAAACAGACTGAGAAAGCAGAGAAAAAGTGTCTCCTGCAACCCGTTCCCTTGGTGCTAGATGAACGAACGTCTCTCCACTTGCTAAGTTCTGAGAGATAAGTGTGTGTGAAAGCCGTCCTTCACCTAGCTTGTTGGGAACACAAAGTTTCTTTTCAGTTGCAAACTCCATTCCATACATATATATGGGGAGGTACAAGCTGCAACTCGGTTTTACAGTGAAAACTGCAGGAACTTCAATCCGGCACTAGGAAACAGACTGAGGAAGCAGAGAAAAAGTGTCTCCTGCAACCCGTTCCCTTGGTGCTAGATGAACGAACGTCTCTCCACTTGCTCAGTTGTGAGAGATAAGTGTGTGTGAAAGCCGTCCTTCACCTAGCTTTTTGGGAACACAAAGTTTCTTTTCACTTGCAAACTCCATTCCATACATATATATGGGGAGGTAGAAGCTCCAACTCGGTTTTACAGTGAAAACTGCAGGAAATTCAAACCGGCACTAGGAAACAGACTGAGAAAGCAGAGAAAAAGTGTCTCCTGCAAACCGTTCCCTTGGTGCTAGATGAAAGAACGTCTCTCCACTTGCTCAGTTCTGAGAGATAAGTGTGTATGAAAGCCGTCCTTCACCTAGCTTGTTGGGAACACAAAGTTTCTTTTCATTTTCAAACTCCACTCCATACATATATATGGGGAGGTACTAGCTCCAACTCGGTTTGACAGTGAAAACTGCAGGAACTTCAAACCGGCACTAGGAAAAAGTCTGAGAAAGCAGAGAAAAAGTGTCTCCTGCAACCCGTTCCCTTGGTGCTAGATGAACGAACGTCTCTCCACTTGCTCTGTTCTGAGAGATAAGTGTGTGTGAAAGCCGTCCTTCAACTAGCTTGTTGGGAACACAAAGTTTCTTTTCAGTTGCAAACTCCATTCCATACATATATATGGGGAGGTACTAGCTCCAACTCGGTTTTACAGTGAAAACTGCAGGAACTTCAAACCGGCACTAGGAAACAGACTGAGAAAGCAGAGAAAAAGTGTCCCCTGCAACCCGTTCCCTTTGTGCTAGATGAACGAACGTCTCTCCACTTGCTAAGTTCTGAGAGATAAGTGTGTGTGAAAGCCGTCCTTCACCTAGCTTGTTGGGAACACAAAGTTTCTTTTCAGTTGCAAACTCCATTCCATACATTTATATGGGGAGGTACAAGCTGCAACTCGGTTTTACAGTGAAAACTGCAGGAACTTCAATCCGGCACTAGGAAACAGACTGAGGAAGCAGAGAAAAAGTGTCTCCTGCAACCCGTTCCCTTGGTGCTAGATGAACGAACGTCTCTCCACTTGCTCAGTTCTGAGAGATAAGTGTGTGTGAAAGCCGTCCTTCACCTAGCTTGTTCGGAACACAAAGTTTCTTTTCAGTTGCAAACTCCATTCCATACCTATATATGGGGAGGTAGAAGCTCCAACTCGGTTGTACAGTGAAAACTGCAGGAACTTCAAACCGGCACTAGGAAACAGACTGAGAAAGCAGAGAAAAAGTGTCTCCTGCTACCCGTTCCCTTGGTGCTAGATGAACGAACGTCTCTCCACTTACTCAGTTCTGAGAGATAAGTGTGTGTGAAAGCCGCCCTTCACCTAGCTTGTTGGGAACACAAAGTTTCTTTTCAGTTGCAAACTCCATTCCATACATATATATGGGGAGGTACTAGCTCCAACACGGTTTGACAGTGAAAACTGCAGGAACTTCCAACCGGCACTAGGAAACAGACTGAGAAAGCAGAGAAATGTGTCTCCTGCAACCCGTTCCCTTGGTGCTAGATGAACGAACGTCTCTCCACTTGCTCAGTTCTGAGAGATAAGTGTGTGTGAAAGCCGTCCTTAACCTAGCTTGTTGGGAACACAAAGTTTCTTTTCAGTTGCAAACTCCATTCCATACATATATATGGGGAGGTACTAGCTCCAACTCGGTTTGACAGTGAAAACTGCAGGAACTTCAAACCGGCACTAGGAAAAAGTCTGAGAAAGCAGAGAAAAAGTGTCTCCTGCAACCCGTTCCCTTGGTGCTAGATGAACGAACGTCTCTCCACTTGCTCTGTTCTGAGAGATAAGTGTGTGTGAAAGCCGTCCTTCAACTAGCTTGTTGGGAACACAAAGTTTCTTTTCAGTTGCAAACTCCATTCCATACATATATATGGGGAGGTAGAAGCTCCAACTCGGTTTTACAGTGAAAACTACAGGAACTTCAAACCGGCCCTAGGAAACAGACTGAGAAAGCAGAGAAAAAGTGTCCCATGCAACCCGTTCCCTTGGTGCTAGATGAACGAACGTCTCTCCACTTGCTAAGTTCTGAGAGATAAGTGTGTGTGAAAGCCGTCCTTCACCTAGCTTGTTGGGAACACAAAGTTTCTTTTCAGTTGCAAACTCCATTCCATACATATATATGGGGAGGTACAAGCTGCAACTCGGTTTTACAGTGAAAACTGCAGGAACTTCAATCCGGCACTAGGAAACAGACTGAGGAAGCAGAGAAAAAGTGTCTCCTGCAACCGGTTCCCTTGATTCTAGATGAACGAACGTCTCTCCACTTGCTCAGTTGTGAGAGATAAGTGTGTGTGAAAGCCGTCCTTCACCTAGCTTTTTGGGAACACAAAGTTTCTTTTCACTTGCAAACTCCATTCCATACATATATATGGGGAGGTAGAAGCTCCAACTCGGTTTTACAGTGAAAACTGCAGGAAATTCAAACCGGCACTAGGAAACAGACTGAGAAAGCAGAGAAAAAGTGTCTCCTGCAAACCGTTCCCTTGGTGCTAGATGAAAGAACGTCTCTCCACTTGCTCAGTTCTGAGAGATAAGTGTGTATGAAAGCCGTCCTTCACCTAGCTTGTTGGGAACACAAAGTTTCTTTTCATTTTCAAACTCCACTCCATACATATATATGGGGAGGTACTAGCTCCAACTCGGTTTGACAGTGAAAACTGCAGGAACTTCAAACCGGCACTAGGAAAAAGTCTGAGAAAGCAGAGAAAAAGTGTCTCCTGCAACCCGTTCCCTTGGTGCTAGATGAACGAACGTCTCTCCACTTGCTCTGTTCTGAGAGATAAGTGTGTGTGAAAGCCGTCCTTCAACTAGCTTGTTGGGAACACAAAGTTTCTTTTCAGTTGCAAACTCCATTCCATACATATATATGGGAAGGTACTAGCTCCAACTCGGTTTTACAGTGAAAACTGCAGGAACTTCAAACCGGCACTAGGAAACAGACTGAGAAAGCAGAGAAAAAGTGTCCCCTGCAACCCGTTCCCTTTGTGCTAGATGAACGAACGTCTCTCCACTTGCTAAGTTCTGAGAGATAAGTGTGTGTGAAAGCCGTCCTTCACCTAGCTTGTTGGGAACACAAAGTTTCTTTTCAGTTGCAAACTCCATTCCATACATTTATATGGGGAGGTACAAGCTGCAACTCGGTTTTACAGTGAAAACTGCAGGAACTTCAATCCGGCACTAGGAAACAGACTGAGGAAGCAGAGAAAAAGTGTCTCCTGCAACCCGTTCCCTTGGTGCTAGATGAACGAACGTCTCTCCACTTGCTCAGTTCTGAGAGATAAGTGTGTGTGAAAGCCGTCCTTCACCTAGCTTGTTCGGAACACAAAGTTTCTTTTCAGTTGCAAACTCCATTCCATACCTATATATGGGGAGGTAGAAGCTCCAACACGGTTGTACAGTGAAAACTGCAGGAACTTCAAACCGGCACTAGGAAACAGACTGAGAAAGCAGAGAAAAAGTGTCTCCTGCTACCCGTTCCCTTGGTGCTAGATGAACGAACGTCTCTCCACTTGCTCAGTTCTGAGAGATAAGTGTGTGTGAAAGCCGCCCTTCACCTAGCTTGTTGGGAACACAAAGTTTCTTTTCAGTTGCAAACTCCATTCCATACATATATATGGGGAGGTACTAGCTCCAACACGGTTTGACAGTGAAAACTGCAGGAACTTCAAACCGGCACTAGGAAACAGACTGAGAAAGCAGAGAAATGTGTCTCCTGCAACCCGTTCCCTTGGTGCTAGATGAACGAACGTCTCTCCACTTGCTCAGTTCTGAGAGATAAGTGTGTGTGAAAGCCGTCCTTAACCTAGCTTGTTGGGAACACAAAGTTTCTTTTCAGTTGCAAACTCCATTCCATACATATATATGGGGAGGTACTAGCTCCAACTCGGTTTGACAGTGAAAACTGCAGGAACTTCAAACCGGCACTAGGAAAAAGTCTGAGAAAGCAGAGGAAAAGTGTCTCCTGCAACCCGTTCCCTTGGTGCTAGATGAACGAACGTCTCTCCACTTGCTCTGTTCTGAGAGATAAGTGTGTGTGAAAGCCGTCCTTCAACTAGCTTGTTGGGAACACAAAGTTTCTTTTCAGTTGCAAACTCCATTCCATACATATATATGGGGAGGTAGAAGCTCCAACTCGGTTTTACAGTGAAAATTACAGGAACTTCAAACCGGCCCTAGGAAACAGACTGAGAAAGCAGAGAAAAAGTGTCCCATGCAACCCGTTCCTTTGGTGCTAGATGAACGAACGTCTCTCCACTTGCTAAGTTCTGAGAGATAAGTGTGTGTGAAAGCCGTCCTTCACCTAGCTTGTTGGGAACACAAAGTTTCTTTTCAGTTGCAAACTCCATTCCATACATATATATGGGGAGGTACAAGCTGCAACTCGGTTTTACAGTGAAAACTGCAGGAACTTCAATCTGGCACTAGGAAACAGACTGAGGAAGCAGAGAAAAAGTGTCTCCTGCAACCGGTTCCCTTGATTCTAGATGAACGAACGTCTCTCCACTTGCTCAGTTCTGAGAGATAAGTGTGTGTGAAAGCCGTCCTTCACCTAGCTTTTTGGGAACACAAAGTTTCTTTTCAGTTGCAAACTCCATTCCATACATATATATGGGGAGGTAGAAGCTCCAACTCGGTTTTACAGTGAAAACTGCAGGAACTTCAAACCGGCACTAGGAAACAGACTGAGAAAGCAGAGAAAAAGTGTCTCCTGCAAACCGTTCCCTTGGTGCTAGATGAACGAACGTCTCTCCACTTGCTCAGTTCTGAGAGATAAGTGTGTGTGAAAGCCGTCCTTCACCTAGCTTGTTCGGAACACAAAGTTTCTTTTCAGTTGCAAACTCCATTCCATACATATATATGGGGAGGTACAAGCTCCAACTCGGCTTTACAGTGAAAACTGCAGGAACTTCAAACCGGCACTAGGAAACAGACTGAGGAAACAGAGAAAAAGTGTCTCCTGCAACCCGTTCCCTTGGTGCTACATGAAAGAACGTCTCTCCACTTGCTCAGTTCTGAGAGATAAGTGTGTATGAAAGCCGTCCTTCACCTAGCTTGTTGGGAACACAAAGTTTCTTTTCATTTGCAAACTCCACTCCATACATATATATGGGGAGGTACTAGCTCCAACTCGGTTTCACAGTGAAAACTGCAGGAACTTCAAACCGGCACTAGGAAACAGACTGAGAATGCAGAGAAAAAGTGTCTCCTGCAACCCGTTCCCTTGGTGCTAGATTAACGAACGTCTCTCCACTTGCTCAGTTCTGAGAGATAAGTGTGTGTGAAAGCCGTCCTTCAACTTGCTTGTTGGGAACACAAAGTTTCTTTTCAGTTGCAAACTCCATTCCATACATATATATGGAGAGGTAGAAGCTCCAACTCGGTTTTACAGTGAAAACTGCAGGAACTTCAAACCGGCACTAGGAAACAGACTGAGAAAGCAGAGAAAAAGTGTCTCCTGCAACCCGTTCCCTTGGTGCTAGATGAACGAACGTCTCTCCACTTGCTCTGTTCTGAGAGATAAGTGTGTGTGAAAGCCGTCCTTCACCTAGCTTGTTGGGAACACAGAGTTTCTTTTCAGTTGCAAACACCATTCCATACATATATATGGGGAGGTACAAGCTCCAACTCGGTTTGACAGTGAAAACTGCAGGAACTTCAAACCGGCACTAGGAAACAGACTGAGGAAGCAGAGAAAAAGTGTCTCCTGCAACCCGTTCCCTTGGTGCTAGATGAATGAACGTCTCTCCACTTGCTCAGTTCTGAGAGATAAGTGTGTGTGAAAGCCGTCCTTCACCTAGCTTGTTGGGAACACAAAGTTTCTTTTCAGTTGCAAACTCCATTCCATACATATATATGGGGAGGTAGAAGCTCCAACTCGGTTTTACAGTGAAAACTGCAGTAACTTCAAACCGGCACTAGGAAACAGACTGAGAAAGCAGAGAAAAAGTGTCTCCTGCAACCCGTTCCCTTGGTGCTAGATGAACGAACGTCTCTCCACTTGCTCAGTTCTGAGAGATAAGTGTGTGTGAAAGCCGTCCTTCACCTAGCTTGTTGGGAACACAAAGTTTCTTTTCAGTTGCAAACCCCATTCCATACATATATATGGGGTGGTACAAGCTCCAAGTCGGTTTTACAGGGAAAACTGCAGGAACTTCAAACCGGCACTAGGAAACAGACTGAGGAAGCAGAGAAATAGTGTCTCCTGCAACCCGTTCCCTTGGTGCTACATGAAAGAACGTCTCTCCACTTGCTCAGTTCTGAGAGATAAGTGTGTGTGAAAGCCGTCCTTCACGTAGCTTGTTGGGAACACAAAGTTTCTTTCCAGTTGCCAACTCAATTCCATACATATATATGGGGAGGTTCTAGCTCCAACTCGGTTTGACAGTGAAAACTGCAGGAACTTCCAACCGGCACTAGGAAACAGACTGAGAAAGCAAAGAAAAAGTGTCTCCTGCAACCCGTTCCGTTTGTGCTACATGAACGAACGTCTCTCCACTTGCTCAGTTCTGAGAGATAAGTGTGTGTGAAAGCCGTCCTTCACCTAGCTTGTTGGGAACACAAAGTTTCTTTTCAGTTGCCAACTCAATTCCATACATATATATGGGGAGGTACTAGCTCCAACTCGGTTTGACAGTGAAAACAGCAGGAACTTCAAACCGGCACTAGGAAACAGACTGAGAAAGCAGAGAAAAAGTGTTCCTCCAACCCGTTCCCTTGGTGCTAGATGAACGAACGTCTCTCCACTTGCTCAGTTCTGAGAGATAAGTGTGTGTGAAAGCCGTCCTTCAACTTGCTTGTTGGGAACACAAAGTTTCTTTTCAGTTGCCAACTCCATTCCATACATATATATGGGGAGGTACTAGCTCCAACTCGGTTTGACAGTGAAAACTGCAGGAACTTCAAACCGGCACTAGGAAACAGACTGAGAAAGCAGAGAAAAAGTGTCTCCTGCAACCCGTTCCCTTGGTGCTAGATGAACGAACGTCTCTCCAATTGCTCTGTTCTGAGAGTTAAGTGTGTGTGAAAGCCGTCCTTCACCTAGCTTGTTGGGAACACAAAGTTTCTTTTCAGTTGCAAACTCCATTCCATACATATATATGGGGAGGTACTAGCTCCAACTCGGTTTAACAGTGAAAACTGCAGGAACTTCAAACCGGCACTAGGAAAAAGTCTGAGAAAGCAGAGAAAAAGTGTCTCCTGCAACCCGTTCCCTTGGTGCTAGATGAACGAACGTCTCTCCACTTGCTCTGTTCTGAGAGATAAGTGTGTGTGAAAGCCGTCCTTCAACTAGCTTGTTGGGAACACAAAGTTTCTTTTCAGTTGCAAACTCCATTCCATACATATATATGGGGAGGTAGAAGCTCCAACTCGGTTTTACAGTGAAAACTACAGGAACTTCAAACCGGCCCTAGGAAACAGACTGAGAAAGCAGAGAAAAAGTGTCCCATGCAACCCGTTCCCTTGGTGCTAGATGAACGAACGTCTCTCCACTTGCTAAGTTCTGAGAGATAAGTGTGTGTGAAAGCCGTCCTTCACCTAGCTTGTTGGGAACACAAAGTTTCTTTTCAGTTGCAAACTCCATTCCATACATATATATGGGGAGGTACAAGCTGCAACTCGGTTTTACAGTGAAAACTGCAGGAACTTCAATCCGGCACTAGGAAACAGACTGAGGAAGCAGAGAAAAAGTGTCTCCTGCAACCGGTTCCCTTGATTCTAGATGAACGAACGTCTCTCCACTTGCTCAGTTGTGAGAGATAAGTGTGTGTGAAAGCCGTCCTTCACCTAGCTTTTTGGGAACACAAAGTTTCTTTTCACTTGCAAACTCCATTCCATACATATATATGGGGAGGTAGAAGCTCCAACTCGGTTTTACAGTGAAAACTGCAGGAAATTCAAACCGGCACTAGGAAACAGACTGAGAAAGCAGAGAAAAAGTGTCTCCTGCAAACCGTTCCCTTGGTGCTAGATGAAAGAACGTCTCTCCACTTGCTCAGTTCTGAGAGATAAGTGTGTATGAAAGCCGTCCTTCACCTAGCTTGTTGGGAACACAAAGTTTCTTTTCATTTTCAAACTCCACTCCATACATATATATGGGGAGGTACTAGCTCCAACTCGGTTTGACAGTGAAAACTGCAGGAACTTCAAACCGGCACTAGGAAAAAGTCTGAGAAAGCAGAGAAAAAGTGTCTCCTGCAACCCGTTCCCTTGGTGCTAGATGAACGAACGTCTCTCCACTTGCTCTGTTCTGAGAGATAAGTGTGTGTGAAAGCCGTCCTTCAACTAGCTTGTTGGGAACACAAAGTTTCTTTTCAGTTGCAAACTCCATTCCATACATATATATGGGAAGGTACTAGCTCCAACTCGGTTTTACAGTGAAAACTGCAGGAACTTCAAACCGGCACTAGGAAACAGACTGAGAAAGCAGAGAAAAAGTGTCCCCTGCAACCCGTTCCCTTTGTGCTAGATGAACGAACGTCTCTCCACTTGCTAAGTTCTGAGAGATAAGTGTGTGTGAAAGCCGTCCTTCACCTAGCTTGTTGGGAACACAAAGTTTCTTTTCAGTTGCAAACTCCATTCCATACATTTATATGGGGAGGTACAAGCTGCAACTCGGTTTTACAGTGAAAACTGCAGGAACTTCAATCCGGCACTAGGAAACAGACTGAGGAAGCAGAGAAAAAGTGTCTCCTGCAACCCGTTCCCTTGGTGCTAGATGAACGAACGTCTCTCCACTTGCTCAGTTCTGAGAGATAAGTGTGTGTGAAAGCCGTCCTTCACCTAGCTTGTTCGGAACACAAAGTTTCTTTTCAGTTGCAAACTCCATTCCATACCTATATATGGGGAGGTAGAAGCTCCAACACGGTTGTACAGTGAAAACTGCAGGAACTTCAAACCGGCACTAGGAAACAGACTGAGAAAGCAGAGAAAAAGTGTCTCCTGCTACCCGTTCCCTTGGTGCTAGATGAACGAACGTCTCTCCACTTGCTCAGTTCTGAGAGATAAGTGTGTGTGAAAGCCGCCCTTCACCTAGCTTGTTGGGAACACAAAGTTTCTTTTCAGTTGCAAACTCCATTCCATACATATATATGGGGAGGTACTAGCTCCAACACGGTTTGACAGTGAAAACTGCAGGAACTTCAAACCGGCACTAGGAAACAGACTGAGAAAGCAGAGAAATGTGTCTCCTGCAACCCGTTCCCTTGGTGCTAGATGAACGAACGTCTCTCCACTTGCTCAGTTCTGAGAGATAAGTGTGTGTGAAAGCCGTCCTTAACCTAGCTTGTTGGGAACACAAAGTTTCTTTTCAGTTGCAAACTCCATTCCATACATATATATGGGGAGGTACTAGCTCCAACTCGGTTTGACAGTGAAAACTGCAGGAACTTCAAACCGGCACTAGGAAAAAGTCTGAGAAAGCAGAGAAAAAGTGTCTCCTGCAACCCGTTCCCTTGGTGCTAGATGAACGAACGTCTCTCCACTTGCTCTGTTCTGAGAGATAAGTGTGTGTGAAAGCCGTCCTTCAACTAGCTTGTTGGGAACACAAAGTTTCTTTTCAGTTGCAAACTCCATTCCATACATATATATGGGGAGGTAGAAGCTCCAACTCGGTTTTACAGTGAAAATTACAGGAACTTCAAACCGGCCCTAGGAAACAGACTGAGAAAGCAGAGAAAAAGTGTCCCATGCAACCCGTTCCCTTGGTGCTAGATGAACGAACGTCTCTCCACTTGCTAAGTTCTGAGAGATAAGTGTGTGTGAAAGCCGTCCTTCACCTAGCTTGTTGGGAACACAAAGTTTCTTTTCAGTTGCAAACTCCATTCCATACATATATATGGGGAGGTACAAGCTGCAACTCGGTTTTACAGTGAAAACTGCAGGAACTTCAATCTGGCACTAGGAAACAGACTGAGGAAGCAGAGAAAAAGTGTCTCCTGCAACCGGTTCCCTTGATTCTAGATGAACGAACGTCTCTCCACTTGCTCAGTTCTGAGAGATAAGTGTGTGTGAAAGCCGTCCTTCACCTAGCTTTTTGGGAACACAAAGTTTCTTTTCAGTTGCAAACTCCATTCCATACATATATATGGGGAGGTAGAAGCTCCAACTCGGTTTTACAGTGAAAACTGCAGGAACTTCAAACCGGCACTAGGAAACAGACTGAGAAAGCAGAGAAAAAGTGTCTCCTGCAAACCGTTCCCTTGGTGCTAGATGAACGAACGTCTCTCCACTTGCTCAGTTCTGAGAGATAAGTGTGTGTGAAAGCCGTCCTTCACCTAGCTTGTTCGGAACACAAAGTTTCTTTTCAGTTGCAAACTCCATTCCATACATATATATGGGGAGGTACAAGCTCCAACTCGGCTTTACAGTGAAAACTGCAGGAACTTCAAACCGGCACTAGGAAACAGACTGAGGAAACAGAGAAAAAGTGTCTCCTGCAACCCGTTCCCTTGGTGCTACATGAAAGAACGTCTCTCCACTTGCTCAGTTCTGAGAGATAAGTGTGTATGAAAGCCGTCCTTCACCTAGCTTGTTGGGAACACAAAGTTTCTTTTCATTTGCAAACTCCACTCCATACATATATATGGGGAGGTACTAGCTCCAACTCGGTTTCACAGTGAAAACTGCAGGAACTTCAAACCGGCACTAGGAAACAGACTGAGAATGCAGAGAAAAAGTGTCTCCTGCAACCCGTTCCCTTGGTGCTAGATTAACGAACGTCTCTCCACTTGCTCAGTTCTGAGAGATAAGTGTGTGTGAAAGCCGTCCTTCAACTTGCTTGTTGGGAACACAAAGTTTCTTTTCAGTTGCAAACTCCATTCCATACATATATATGGAGAGGTAGAAGCTCCAACTCGGTTTTACAGTGAAAACTGCAGGAACTTCAAACCGGCACTAGGAAACAGACTGAGAAAGCAGAGAAAAAGTGTCTCCTGCAACCCGTTCCCTTGGTGCTAGATGAACGAACGTCTCTCCACTTGCTCTGTTCTGAGAGATAAGTGTGTGTGAAAGCCGTCCTTCACCTAGCTTGTTGGGAACACAGAGTTTCTTTTCAGTTGCAAACACCATTCCATACATATATATGGGGAGGTACAAGCTCCAACTCGGTTTGACAGTGAAAACTGCAGGAACTTCAAACCGGCACTAGGAAACAGACTGAGGAAGCAGAGAAAAAGTGTCTCCTGCAACCCGTTCCCTTGGTGCTAGATGAATGAACGTCTCTCCACTTGCTCAGTTCTGAGAGATAAGTGTGTGTGAAAGCCGTCCTTCACCTAGCTTGTTGGGAACACAAAGTTTCTTTTCAGTTGCAAACTCCATTCCATACATATATATGGGGAGGTAGAAGCTCCAACTCTGTTCTACAGTGAAAACTGCAGGAACTTCAAACCGGCACTAGGAAACAGACTGAGAAAGCAGAGAAAAAGTGTAACCTGCAACCCGTTCCCTTGGTGCTAGATGAACGAACGTCTCTCCACTTGCTCAGTTCTGAGAGATAAGTGTGTGTGAAAGCCGTCCTTCACCTAGCTTGTTGGGAACACAAAGTTTCTTTTCAGTTGCAAACTCCATTCCATACATATATATGGGGAGGTACAAGCTCCAACTCGGTTTTACAGTGAAAACTGCAGGAACTTCAAACCGGCAGTAGGAAACAGACTGAGGAAGCAGAGAAAATGTGTCTCCTGCAACCCGTTCCCTTGGTGCTAGATGAACGAACTTCTCTCCACTTGCTCAGTTCTGAGAGATAAGTGTGTGTGGAAGCCGTCCTTCACCTAGCTTGTTGGGAACACAAAGTTTCTTTTCAGTGGCAAAATCCATTCCATACATATATATGGGGAGGTACTAGCTCCAACTCGGTTTGACAGTGAAAACTGCAGGAACTTCTAACCGGCACTAGGAAACAGACTGAGAAAGCAGAGAAAAATTGTCTCCTGCAACCCGTTCCATTGGTGCTAGATGAACGAAAGTCTCTCCACTTGCTCTGTTCTGAGAGATAAGTGTGTGTGAAAGCCGTCCTTCACCTAGCTTGTTGGGAACACAGAGTTTCTTTTCAGTTGCAAACTCCATTCCATACATATATATGGGGAGGTAGAAGCTCCAACTCGGTTTTACAGTGAAAACTGCAGGAACTTCAAACCGGCACTAGGAAACAGACTGAGAAAGCAGAGAAAAAGTGTCCCCTGCAACCCGTTCCTTTGGTGCTAGATGAACGAAAGTCTCTCCACTTGCTCAGTTCTGAGAGATAAGTGTGTGTGAAAGCCGTCCTTCACCTAGCTTGTTGGGAACACAAAGTTTCTTTTCAGTTGCAAACTCCATTCCATACATATATATGGGTAGGTACAAGCTCCAACTCGGTTTTACAGTGAAAACTGCAGGAACGTCAAACCGGCACTAGGAAACAGACTGAGGAAGCAGAGAAAATGTGTCTCCTGCAACCCGTTCCCTTGGTGCTAGATGAACGAACTTCTCTCCACTTGCTCAGTTCTGAGAGATAAGTGTGTGTGAAAGCCGTCCTTCACCTAGCTTGTTGGGAACACAAAGTTTCTTTTCAGTGGCAAACTCCATTCCATACATATATATGGGGAGGTACTAGCTCCAACTCGGTTTGACAGTGAAAACTGCAGGAACCTCTAACCGGCACTAGGAAACAGACTGAGAAAGCAGAGAAAAAGTGTCTCCTGCAACCCGTTCCATTGGTGCTAGATGAACGAAAGTCTCTCCACTTGCTCTGTTCTGAGAGATAAGTGTGTGTGAAAGCCGTCCTTCACCTAGCTTGTTGGGAACACAGAGTTTCTTTTCAGTTGCAAACTCCATTCCATACATATATATGGGGAGGTAGAAGCTCCAACTCGGTTTTACAGTGAAAACTGCAGGAACTTCAAACCGGCACTAGGAAACAGACTGAGAAAGCAGAGAAAAAGTGTCCCCTGCAACCCGTTCCTTTGGTGCTAGATGAACGAACGTCTCTCCACTTGCTCAGTTGTGAGAGATAAGTGTGTGTGAAAGCCGTCCTTCACCTAGCTTGTTGGGAACACATAGTTTCTTTTCAGTTGCAAACTCCATTCCATACATATATATGGGGAGGTACAAGCTCCAACTCGCTTTTACTGTGAAAACTGCAGGAACGTCAAACCGGCACTAGGAAACAGACTGAGAAAGCAGAGAAAAAGTGTCTCCTGCAACCCGTTCCCTTGGTGCTAGATGAACGAACGTCTCTCCACTTGCTCAGTTCTGAGAGATAAGTGTGTGTGAAAGCCGTCCTTCACGTAGCATGTTGGGAACACAAAGTTTCTTTTCAGTTGCAAACTCCATTCCATACATATATATGGGGAGGTACAACCTCCAACTCGGTTTTACAGTGAAAACTGCAGGAACTTCAAACCGGCACTAGGAAACAGACTGAGGAAGCAGAGAAAAAGTGTCTCCTGCAACCCGTTCCCTTGGTGCTAGATGAACGAACGTCTCTCCACTTGCTCAGTTCTGAGAGATAAGTGTGTGTGAAAGCCGTCCTTCAACTTGCTTGTTGGGAACACAAAGTTTCTTTTCAGTTGCAAACTCCATTACATACATATATATGGGGAGGTAGAAGCTCCAACTCGGTTTTACAGTGAAAACTGCAGGAACATCAAACCGGCACTAGGAAACAGACTGAGAAAGCAGAGAAAAAGTGTCTCCTGCAACCCGTTCCCTTGGTGCTACATGAACGAACGTCTCTCCACTTGCTCAGTTCTGAGAGATAAGTGTGTGTGAAAGCCGTCCTTCACCTAGCTTGTTGGGAACACAAAGTTTCTTTTCAGTTGCAAACTCCATTCCATACATATATATGGGGAGGTACTAGCTCCAACTCTGTTTGACAGTGAAAACTGCAGGATCTTCAAACTGGCACTAGGAAACAGACTGAGAAAGCAGAGAAAAGGTGTCTCCTGCAACCCGTTCCCTTGGTGCTAGATGAACGAACGTCTCTCCACTTGCTCTGTTCTGAGAGATAAGTGTGTGTGAAAGCCGTCCTTCACCTAGCTTTTTGGGAACACAAAGTTTCTTTTCAGTTGCAAACTCCATTCCATACATATATATGGGGAGGTAGAAGCTCCAACTCGGTTTTACAGTGAAAACTGCAGGAACTTCAAACCGGCACTAGGAAACAGACTGAGAAAGCAGAGAAAAAGTGTCCCCTGCAACCCGTTCCCTTGGTGCTAGATGAACGAACGTCTCTCCACTTGCTCAGTTCTGAGAGATAAGTGTGTGTGAAAGCCGTCCTTCACCTAGCTTGTTGGGAACACAAAGTTTCTTTTCAGTTGCAAACTCCATTCCATACATATATATGGGGAGGTTCTAGCTCCAACTCGGTTTGACAGTGAAAACTGCAGGAACTTCTAACCGGCACTAGGAAACAGACTGAGAAAGCAGAGAAAAAGTGTCTCCTGCAACCCGTTCCCTTGGTGCTAGATGAACGAACGTCTCTCCACTTGCTCTGTTCTGAGAGATAAGTGTGTGTGAAAGCCGTCCTTCACCTAGCTTGTTGGGAACACAGAGTTTCTTTTCAGTTGCAAACTCCATTCCATACATATATATGGGGAGGTAGAAGCTCCAACTCGGTTTTACAGTGAAAACTGCAGGAACTTCAAACCGGCACTAGGAAACAGACTGAGAAAGCAGAGAAAAAGTGTCCCCTGCAACCCGTTCCCTTGGTGCTAGATGAACGAACGTCTCTCCACTTGCTCTGTTCTGAGAGATACGTGTGTGTGAAAGCCGTCCTTCACCTAGCTTGTTGGGAACACAAAGTTTCTTTTCAGTTGCAAACTCCATTCCATACATATATATGGGGAGGTACTAGCTCCAACTCGGTTTGACAGTGAAAACTGCAGGAACTTCAAACCGGCACTAGGAAACAGACTGAGAAAGCAGAGAAAAAGTGTCTCCTGCAACCCGTTCCCTTGGTGCTAGATGAACGAACGTCTCTCCACTTGCTCAGTTCTGAGAGATAAGTGTGTGTGAAAGCCGTCCTTCACCTAGCTTTTAGGGAACACAAAGTTTCTTTTCAGTTGCAAACTCCATTCCATACATATATATGGGGAGGTTCTAGCTCCAACTCGGTTTGACAGTGAAAACTGCAGGAACTTCAAACCGGCACTAGGAAACAGACTGAGGAAGCAGAGAAAAAGTGTCTCCTGCAACCCGTTCCCTTGGTGCTAGATGAACGAACGTCTCTCCACTTGCTCTGTTCTGAGAGATAAGTGTGTGTGAAAGCCGTCCTTCACATAGCTTGTTGGGAACACAAAGTTTCTTTTCAGTTGCAAACTCCATTCCATACATATATATGGGGAGGTACAAGCTCCAACTCGGTTTTACAGTGAAAACTGCAGGAACTTCAAACCGGCACTAGGAAACAGACTGAGGAAGCAGAGAAAATGTGTCTCCTGCAACCCGTTCCCTTGGTGCTAGATGAACGAACTTCTCTCCACTTGCTCAGTTCTGAGAGATAAGTGTGTGTGAAAGCCGTCCTTCACCTAGCTTGTTGGGAACACAAAGTTTCTTTTCAGTTGCAAACTCCATTCCATACATATATATGGGGAGGTACTAGCTCCAACTCGGTTTGACAGTGAAAACTGCAGGAACTTCTAACCGGCACTAGGAAACAGACTGAGAATGCAGAGAAAAAGTGTCTCCTGCAACCCGTTCCCTTGGTGCTAGATGAACGAAAGTCTCTCCCCTTGCTCTGTTCTGAGAGATAAGTGTGTGTGAAAGCCGTCCTTCACCTAGCTTGTTGGGAACACAGAGTTTCTTTTCAGTTGCAAACACCATTCCATACATATATATGGGGAGGTACAAGCTCCAACTCGGTTTGACAGTGAAAACTGCAGGAACTTCAAACCGGCACTAGGAAACAGACTGAGGAAGCAGAGAAAAAGTGTCTCCTGCAACCCGTTCCCTTGGTGCTAGATGAATGAACGTCTCTCCACTTGCTCAGTTCTGAGAGATAAGTGTGTGTGAAAGCCGTCCTTCACCTAGCTTGTTGGGAACACAAAGTTTCTTTTCAGTTGCAAACTCCATTCCATACATATATATGGGGAGGTAGAAGCTCCAACTCTGTTCTACAGTGAAAACTGCAGGAACTTCAAACCGGCACTAGGAAACAGACTGAGAAAGCAGAGAAAAAGTGTAACCTGCAACCCGTTCCCTTGGTGCTAGATGAACGAACGTCTCTCCACTTGCTCAGTTCTGAGAGATAAGTGTGTGTGAAAGCCGTCCTTCACCTAGCTTGTTGGGAACACAAAGTTTCTTTTCAGTTGCAAACTCCATTCCATACATATATATGGGGAGGTACAAGCTCCAACTCGGTTTTACAGTGAAAACTGCAGGAACTTCAAACCGGCAGTAGGAAACAGACTGAGGAAGCAGAGAAAATGTGTCTCCTGCAACCCGTTCCCTTGGTGCTAGATGAACGAACTTCTCTCCACTTGCTCAGTTCTGAGAGATAAGTGTGTGTGGAAGCCGTCCTTCACCTAGCTTGTTGGGAACACAAAGTTTCTTTTCAGTGGCAAAATCCATTCCATACATATATATGGGGAGGTACTAGCTCCAACTCGGTTTGACAGTGAAAACTGCAGGAACTTCTAACCGGCACTAGGAAACAGACTGAGAAAGCAGAGAAAAAGTGTCTCCTGCAACCCGTTCCATTGGTGCTAGATGAACGAAAGTCTCTCCACTTGCTCTGTTCTGAGAGATAAGTGTGTGTGAAAGCCGTCCTTCACCTAGCTTGTTGGGAACACAGAGTTTCTTTTCAGTTGCAAACTCCATTCCATACATATATATGGGGAGGTAGAAGCTCCAACTCGGTTTTACAGTGAAAACTGCAGGAACTTCAAACCGGCACTAGGAAACAGACTGAGAAAGCAGAGAAAAAGTGTCCCCTGCAACCCGTTCCTTTGGTGCTAGATGAACGAAAGTCTCTCCACTTGCTCAGTTCTGAGAGATAAGTGTGTGTGAAAGCCGTCCTTCACCTAGCTTGTTGGGAACACAAAGTTTCTTTTCAGTGGCAAACTCCATTCCATACATATATATGGGGAGGTACTAGCTCCAACTCGGTTTGACAGTGAAAACTGCAGGAACCTCTAACCGGCACTAGGAAACAGACTGAGAAAGCAGAGAAAAAGTGTCTCCTGCAACCCGTTCCATTGGTGCTAGATGAACGAAAGTCTCTCCACTTGCTCTGTTCTGAGAGATAAGTGTGTGTGAAAGCCGTCCTTCACCTAGCTTGTTGGGAACACAGAGTTTCTTTTCAGTTGCAAACTCCATTCCATACATATATATGGGGAGGTAGAAGCTCCAACTCGGTTTTACAGTGAAAACTGCAGGAACTTCAAACCGGCACTAGGAAACAGACTGAGAAAGCAGAGAAAAAGTGTCCCCTGCAACCCGTTCCTTTGGTGCTAGATGAACGAACGTCTCTCCACTTGCTCAGTTGTGAGAGATAAGTGTGTGTGAAAGCCGTCCTTCACCTAGCTTGTTGGGAACACATAGTTTCTTTTCAGTTGCAAACTCCATTCCATACATATATATGGGGAGGTACAAGCTCCAACTCGCTTTTACTGTGAAAACTGCAGGAACGTCAAACCGGCACTAGGAAACAGACTGAGAAAGCAGAGAAAAAGTGTCTCCTGCAACCCGTTCCCTTGGTGCTAGATGAACGAACGTCTCTCCACTTGCTCAGTTCTGAGAGATAAGTGTGTGTGAAAGCCGTCCTTCACGTAGCATGTTGGGAACACAAAGTTTCTTTTCAGTTGCAAACTCCATTCCATACATATATATGGGGAGGTACAACCTCCAACTCGGTTTTACAGTGAAAACTGCAGGAACTTCAAACCGGCACTAGGAAACAGACTGAGAAAGCAGAGAAAAAGTGTCTCCTGCAACCCGTTCCCTTGGTGCTAGATGAACGAACGTCTCTCCACTTGCTCAGTTCTGAGAGATAAGTGTGTGTGAAAGCCGTCCTTCAACTTGCTTGTTGGGAACACAAAGTTTCTTTTCAGTTGCAAACTCCATTACATACATATATATGGGGAGGTAGAAGCTCCAACTCGGTTTTACAGTGAAAACTGCAGGAACATCAAACCGGCACTAGGAAACAGACTGAGAAAGCAGAGAAAAAGTGTCTCCTGCAACCCGTTCCCTTGGTGCTACATGAACGAACGTCTCTCCACTTGCTCAGTTCTGAGAGATAAGTGTGTGTGAAAGCCGTCCTTCACCTAGCTTGTTGGGAACACAAAGTTTCTTTTCAGTTGCAAACTCCATTCCATACATATATATGGGGAGGTACTAGCTCCAACTCTGTTTGACAGTGAAAACTGCAGGATCTTCAAACTGGCACTAGGAAACAGACTGAGAAAGCAGAGAAAAGGTGTCTCCTGCAACCCGTTCCCTTGGTGCTAGATGAACGAACGTCTCTCCACTTGCTCTGTTCTGAGAGATAAGTGTGTGTGAAAGCCGTCCTTCACCTAGCTTTTTGGGAACACAAAGTTTCTTTTCAGTTGCAAACTCCATTCCATACATATATATGGGGAGGTAGAAGCTCCAACTCGGTTTTACAGTGAAAACTGCAGGAACTTCAAACCGGCACTAGGAAACAGACTGAGAAAGCAGAGAAAAAGTGTCCCCTGCAACCCGTTCCCTTGGTGCTAGATGAACGAACGTCTCTCCACTTGCTCAGTTCTGAGAGATAAGTGTGTGTGAAAGCCGTCCTTCACCTAGCTTGTTGGGAACACAAAGTTTCTTTTCAGTTGCAAACTCCATTCCATACATATATATGGGGAGGTTCTAGCTCCAACTCGGTTTGACAGTGAAAACTGCAGGAACTTCTAACCGGCACTAGGAAACAGACTGAGAAAGCAGAGAAAAAGTGTCTCCTGCAACCCGTTCCCTTGGTGCTAGATGAACGAACGTCTCTCCACTTGCTCTGTTCTGAGAGATAAGTGTGTGTGAAAGCCGTCCTTCACCTAGCTTGTTGGGAACACAGAGTTTCTTTTCAGTTGCAAACTCCATTCCATACATATATATGGGGAGGTAGAAGCTCCAACTCGGTTTTACAGTGAAAACTGCAGGAACTTCAAACCGGCACTAGGAAACAGACTGAGAAAGCAGAGAAAAAGTGTCCCCTGCAACCCGTTCCCTTGGTGCTAGATGAACGAACGTCTCTCCACTTGCTCTGTTCTGAGAGATACGTGTGTGTGAAAGCCGTCCTTCACCTAGCTTGTTGGGAACACAAAGTTTCTTTTCAGTTGCAAACTCCATTCCATACATATATATGGGGAGGTACTAGCTCCAACTCGGTTTGACAGTGAAAACTGCAGGAACTTCAAACCGGCACTAGGAAACAGACTGAGAAAGCAGAGAAAAATGTCTCCTGCAACCCGTTCCCTTGGTGCTAGATGAACGAACGTCTCTCCACTTGCTCAGTTCTGAGAGATAAGTGTGTGTGAAAGCCGTCCTTCACCTAGCTTTTAGGGAACACAAAGTTTCTTTTCAGTTGCAAACTCCATTCCATACATATATATGGGGAGGTTCTAGCTCCAACTCGGTTTGACAGTGAAAACTGCAGGAACTTCAAACCGGCACTAGGAAACAGACTGAGGAAGCAGAGAAAAAGTGTCTCCTGCAACCCGTTCCCTTGGTGCTAGATGAACGAACGTCTCTCCACTTGCTCTGTTCTGAGAGATAAGTGTGTGTGAAAGCCGTCCTTCACATAGCTTGTTGGGAACACAAAGTTTCTTTTCAGTTGCAAACTCCATTCCATACATATATATGGGGAGGTACAAGCTCCAACTCGGTTTTACAGTGAAAACTGCAGGAACTTCAAACCGGCACTAGGAAACAGACTGAGGAAGCAGAGAAAATGTGTCTCCTGCAACCCGTTCCCTTGGTGCTAGATGAACGAACTTCTCTCCACTTGCTCAGTTCTGAGAGATAAGTGTGTGTGAAAGCCGTCCTTCACCTAGCTTGTTGGGAACACAAAGTTTCTTTTCAGTTGCAAACTCCATTCCATACATATATATGGGGAGGTACTAGCTCCAACTCGGTTTGACAGTGAAAACTGCAGGAACTTCTAACCGGCACTAGGAAACAGACTGAGAAAGCAGAGAAAAAGTGTCTCCTGCAACCCGTTCCCTTGGTGCTAGATGAACGAAAGTCTCTCCCCTTGCTCTGTTCTGAGAGATAAGTGTGTGTGAAAGCCGTCCTTCACCTAGCTTGTTGGGAACACAGAGTTTCTTTTCAGTTGCAAACACCATTCCATACATATATATGGGGAGGTACAAGCTCCAACTCGGTTTGACAGTGAAAACTGCAGGAACTTCAAACCGGCACTAGGAAACAGACTGAGGAAGCAGAGAAAAAGTGTCTCCTGCAACCCGTTCCCTTGGTGCTAGATGAATGAACGTCTCTCCACTTGCTCAGTTCTGAGAGATAAGTGTGTGTGAAAGCCGTTCTTCACCTAGCTTGTTGGGAACACAAAGTTTCTTTTCAGTTGCAAACTCCATTCCATACATATATATGGGGAGGTAGAAGCTCCAACTCTGTTCTACAGTGAAAACTGCAGGAACTTCAAACCGGCACTAGGAAACAGACTGAGAAAGCAGAGAAAAAGTGTAACCTGCAACCCGTTCCCTTGGTGCTAGATGAACGAACGTCTCTCCACTTGCTCAGTTCTGAGAGATAAGTGTGTGTGAAAGCCGTCCTTCACCTAGCTTGTTGGGAACACAAAGTTTCTTTTCAGTTGCAAACTCCATTCCATACATATATATGGGGAGGTACAAGCTCCAACTCGGTTTTACAGTGAAAACTGCAGGAACTTCAAACCGGCAGTAGGAAACAGACTGAGGAAGCAGAGAAAATGTGTCTCCTGCAACCCGTTCCCTTGGTGCTAGATGAACGAACTTCTCTCCACTTGCTCAGTTCTGAGAGATAAGTGTGTGTGGAAGCCGTCCTTCACCTAGCTTGTTGGGAACACAAAGTTTCTTTTCAGTGGCAAAATCCATTCCATACATATATATGGGGAGGTACTAGCTCCAACTCGGTTTGACAGTGAAAACTGCAGGAACTTCTAACCGGCACTAGGAAACAGACTGAGAAAGCAGAGAAAAAGTGTCTCCTGCAACCCGTTCCATTGGTGCTAGATGAACGAAAGTCTCTCCACTTGCTCTGTTCTGAGAGATAAGTGTGTGTGAAAGCCGTCCTTCACCTAGCTTGTTGGGAACACAGAGTTTCTTTTCAGTTGCAAACTCCATTCCATACATATATATGGGGAGGTAGAAGCTCCAACTCGGTTTTACAGTGAAAACTGCAGGAACTTCAAACCGGCACTAGGAAACAGACTGAGAAAGCAGAGAAAAAGTGTCCCCTGCAACCCGTTCCTTTGGTGCTAGATGAACGAAAGTCTCTCCACTTGCTCAGTTCTGAGAGATAAGTGTGTGTGAAAGCCGTCCTTCACCTAGCTTGTTGGGAACACAAAGTTTCTTTTCAGTTGCAAACTCCATTCCATACATATATATGGGTAGGTACAAGCTCCAACTCGGTTTTACAGTGAAAACTGCAGGAACGTCAAACCGGCACTAGGAAACAGACTGAGGAAGCAGAGAAAATGTGTCTCCTGCAACCCGTTCCCTTGGTGCTAGATGAACGAACTTCTCTCCACTTGCTCAGTTCTGAGAGATAAGTGTGTGTGAAAGCCGTCCTTCACCTAGCTTGTTGGGAACACAAAGTTTCTTTTCAGTGGCAAACTCCATTCCATACATATATATGGGGAGGTACTAGCTCCAACTCGGTTTGACAGTGAAAACTGCAGGAACCTCTAACCGGCACTAGGAAACAGACTGAGAAAGCAGAGAAAAAGTGTCTCCTGCAACCCGTTCCATTGGTGCTAGATGAACGAAAGTCTCTCCACTTGCTCTGTTCTGAGAGATAAGTGTGTGTGAAAGCCGTCCTTCACCTAGCTTGTTGGGAACACAGAGTTTCTTTTCAGTTGCAAACTCCATTCCATACATATATATGGGGAGGTAGAAGCTCCAACTCGGTTTTACAGTGAAAACTGCAGGAACTTCAAACCGGCACTAGGAAACAGACTGAGAAAGCAGAGAAAAAGTGTCCCCTGCAACCCGTTCCTTTGGTGCTAGATGAACGAACGTCTCTCCACTTGCTCAGTTGTGAGAGATAAGTGTGTGTGAAAGCCGTCCTTCACCTAGCTTGTTGGGAACACATAGTTTCTTTTCAGTTGCAAACTCCATTCCATACATATATATGGGGAGGTACAAGCTCCAACTCGCTTTTACTGTGAAAACTGCAGGAACGTCAAACCGGCACTAGGAAACAGACTGAGAAAGCAGAGAAAAAGTGTCTCCTGCAACCCGTTCCCTTGGTGCTAGATGAACGAACGTCTCTCCACTTGCTCAGTTCTGAGAGTTAATTGTGTGTGAAAGCCGTCCTTCACCTAGCTTTTAGGGAACACAAAGTTTCTTTTCAGTTGCAAACTCCATTCCATACATATATATGGGGAGGTACTAGCTCCAACTCGGTTTGACAGTGAAAACTGCAGGAACTTCAAACCGGCACTAGGAAACAGACTGAGAAAGCAGAGAAATAGTGTCTCCTGCAACCCGTTCCCTTGGTGCTAGATGAACGAACGTCTCTCCACTTGCTCTGTTCTGAGAGATAAGTGTGGGAGAAAGCTGTCCTTCACCTAGCTTGTTGGGAACACGAAGTTTCTTTTCAGTTGCAAACTCCATTCCATACATATATATGGGGAGGTACAACCTCCAACTCGGTTTTACAGTGAAAACTGCAGGAACTTCAAACCGGCACTAGGAAACAGACTGAGGAAGCAGAGAAAAAGTGTCTCCTGCAACCCGTTCCCTTGGTGCTAGATGAACGAACGTCTCTCCACTTGCTCAGTTCTGAGAGATAAGTGTGTGTGAAAGCCGTCCTTCAACTTGCTTGTTGGGAACACAAAGTTTCTTTTCAGTTGCAAACTCCATTACATACATATATATGGGGAGGTAGAAGCTCCAACTCGGTTTTACAGTGAAAACTGCAGGAACATCAAACCGGCACTAGGAAACAGACTGAGAAAGCAGAGAAAAAGTGTCTCCTGCAACCCGTTCCCTTGGTGCTACATGAACGAACGTCTCTCCACTTGCTCAGTTCTGAGAGATAAGTGTGTGTGAAAGCCGTCCTTCACCTAGCTTGTTGGGAACACAAAGTTTCTTTTCAGTTGCAAACTCCATTCCGTACATATATATGGGGAGGTACTAGCTCCAACTCTGTTTGACAGTGAAAACTGCAGGATCTTCAAACCGGCACTAGGAAACAGACTGAGAAAGCAGAGAAAAGGTGTCTCCTGCAACCCGTTCCCTTGGTGCTAGATGAACGAACGTCTCTCCACTTGCTCAGTTCTGAGAGATAAGTGTGTGTGAAAGCCGTCCTTCACCTAGCTTTTTGGGAACACAAAGTTTCTTTTCAGTTGCAAACTCCATTCCATACATATATATGGGGAGGTAGAAGCTCCAACTCGGTTTTACAGTGAAAACTGCAGGAACTTCAAACCGGCACTAGGAAACAGACTGAGAAAGCAGAGAAAAAGTGTCCCCTGCAACCCGTTCCCTTGGTGCTAGATGAACGAACGTCTCTCCACTTGCTCAGTTCTGAGAGATAAGTGTGTGTGAAAGCCGTCCTTCACCTAGCTTGTTGGGAACACAAAGTTTCTTTTCAGTTGCAAACTCCATTCCATACATATATATGGGGAGGTTCTAGCTCCAACTCGGCTTGACAGTGAAAACTGCAGGAACTTCTAACCGGCACTAGGAAACAGACTGAGAAAGCAGAGAAAAAGTGTCTCCTGCAACCCGTTCCCTTGGTGCTAGATGAACGAACGTCTCTCCACTTGCTCAGTTCTGAGAGATAAGTGTGTGTGAAAGCCGTCCTTCACCTAGCTTGTTGGGAACACAGAGTTTCTTTTCAGTTGCAAACTCCATTCCATACATATATATGGGGAGGTAGAAGCTCCAACTCGGTTTTACAGTGAAAACTGCAGGAACTTCAAACCGGCACTAGGAAACAGACTGAGAAAGCAGAGAAAAAGTGTCCCCTGCAACCCGTTCCCTTGGTGCTAGATGAACGAACGTCTCTCCACTTGCTCTGTTCTGAGAGATATGTGCGTGTGAAAACCGTCCTTCACCTAGCTTGTTGGGAACACAAAGTTTCTATTCAGTTGCAAACTCCATTCCATACATATATATGGGGAGGTACTAGCTCCAACTCGGTTTGACAGTGAAAACTGCAGGAACTTCAAACCGGCACTAGGAAACAGACTGAGAAAGCAGAGAAAAAGTGTCTCCTGCAACCCGTTCCCTTGGTGCTAGATGAACGAACGTCTCTCCACTTGCTCAGTTCTGAGAGATAAGTGTGTGTGAAAGCCGTCCTTCACCTAGCTTTTAGGGAACACAAAGTTTCTTTTCAGTTGCAAACTCCATTCCATACATATATATGGGGAGGTTCTAGCTCCAACTCGGTTTGACAGTGAAAACTGCAGGAACTTCAAACCGGCACTAGGAAACAGACTGAGGAAGCAGAGAAAAAGTGTCTCCTGCAAACCGTTCCCTTGGTGCTAGATGAACGAACGTCTCTCCACTTGCTCTGTTCTGAGAGATAAGTGTGTGTGAAAGCCGTCCTTCACCTAGCTTGTTGGGAACACAAATTTTCTTTTCAGTTGCAAACTCCATTCCATACATATATATGGGGAGGTACTAGCTCCAACTCGGTTTGACAGTGAAAACGGCAGGAACTTCAAACCGGCACTAGGAAACAGACTGAGAAAGCAGAGAAAAAGTGTCTCCTGCAACCCGTTCCCTTGGTGCTAGATGAACGAACGTCTCTCCACTTGCTCTGTTCTGAGAGATAAGTGTGTGTGAAAGCCGTCCTTCACCTAGCTTGTTGGGAACACAAAGTTTCTTTTCAGTTGCAAACTCCATTCCATACATATATATGGGGAGGTAGAATCTCCAACTCGGTTTTACAGTGAAAACTGCAGGAACTTCAAACCGGCACTAGGAAACAGACTGAGAAAGCAGAGAAAAAGTGTAACCTGCAACCCGTTCCCTTGGTGCTAGATGAACGAACGTCTCTCCACTTGCTCAGTTCTGAGAGATAAGTGTGTGTGAAAGCCGTCCTTCACCTAGCTTGTTGGGAACACAAAGTTTCTTTTCAGTTGCAAACTCCATTCCATACATATATGGGGAGGTACAAGCTCCAACACGGTTTTACAGTGAAAACTGCAGGAACTTCAAACCGGCACTAGGAAACAGACTGAGGAAGCAGAGAAAATGTGTCTCCTGCAACCCGTTCCCTTGGTGCTAGATGAACGAACTTCTCTCCACTTGCTCAGTTCTGAGAGATAAGTGTGTGTGAAAGCCGTCCTTCACCTAGCTTGTTGGGAACACAAAGTTTCTTTTCAGTTGCAAACTCCATTCCATACATATATATGGGGAGGTACTAGCTCCAACTCGGTTTGACAGTGAAAACTGCAGGAACTTCTAACCGGCACTAGGAAACAGACTGAGAAAGCATAGAAAAAGTGTCTCCTGCAACCCGTTCCCTTGGTGCTAGATGAACGAACGTCTCTCCACTTGCTCAGTTCTGAGAGATAAGTGTGTGTGAAAGCCGTCCTTCACCTAGCTTGTTGGGAACACAAAGTTTCTTTTCAGTTGCAAACTCCATTCCATACATATATGGGGAGGTACAAGCTCCAACACGGTTTTACAGTGAAAACTGCAGGAACTTCAAACCGGCACTAGGAAACAGACTGAGGAAGCAGAGAAAATGTGTCTCCTGCAACCCGTTCCCTTGGTGCTAGATGAACGAACTTCTCTCCACTTGCTCAGTTCTGAGAGATAAGTGTGTGTGAAAGCCGTCCTTCACCTAGCTTGTTGGGAACACAAAGTTTCTTTTTAGTTGCAAACTCCATTCCATACATATATATGGGGAGGTACTAGCTCCAACACGGTTTGACAGTGAAAACTGCAGGAACTTCTAACCGGCACTAGGAAACAGACTGAGAAAGCAGAGAAAAAGTGTCTCCTGCAACCCGTTCCCTTGGTGCTAGATGAACGAACGTCTCTCCACTTGCTCTGTTCTGAGAGATAAGTGTGTGTGAAAGCCGTCCTTCACCTAGCTTGTTGGGAACACAGAGTTTCTTTTCAGTTGCAAACACCATTCCATACATATATATGGGGAGGTACAAGCTCCAACTCGGTTTGACAGTGAAAACTGCAGGAACTTCAAACCGGCACTAGGAAACAGACTGAGGAAGCAGAGAAAAAGTGTCTCCTGCAACCCGTTCCCTTGGTGCTAGATGAACGAACGTCTCTCCACTTGCTCAGTTCTGAGAGATAAGTGTGTGTGAAAGCCGTCCTTCACCTAGCTTGTTGGGAACACAAAGTTTCTTTTCAGTTGCAAACTCCATTCCATACATATATATGGGGAGGTAGAAGCTCCAACTCGGTTTTACAGTGAAAACTGCAGGAACTTCAAACCGGCACTAGGAAACAGACTGAGAAAGCAGAGAAAAAGTGTAACCTGCAACCCGTTCCCTTGGTGCTAGATGAACGAACGTCTCTCCACTTGCTCAGTTCTGAGAGATAAGTGTGTGTGAAAGCCGTCCTTCACCTAGCTTGTTGGGAACACAAAGTTTCTTTTCAGTTCCAAACTCCATTCCATACATATATATGGGGAGGTACAAGCTCCAACTCGGTTTTACAGTGAAAACTGCAGGAACTTCAAACCGGTACTAGGAAACAGACTGAGGAAGCAGAGAAAATGTGTCTCCTGCAACCCGTTCCCTTGGTGCTAGATGAACGAACGTCTCTCCACTTGCTCAGTTCTGAGAGATAAGTGTGTGTGAAAGCCGTCCTTCACCTAGCTTGTTGGGAACACAAAGTTTCTTTTCAGTGGCAAACTCCATTCCATACATATATATGGGGAGGTACTAGCTCCAACTCGGTTTGACAGTGAAAACTGCAGGAACTTCTAACCGGCACTAGGAAACAGACTGAGAAAGCAGAGAAAAAGTGTCTCCTGCAACCCGTTCCCTTGGTGCTAGATGAACGAACGTCTCTCCACTTGCTCAGTTCTGAGAGATAAGTGTGTGTGAAAGCCGTCCTTCACCTAGCTTTTAGGGAACACAAAGTTTCTTTTCAGTTGCAAACTCCATTCCATACATATATATGGGGAGGTTCTAGCTCCAACTCGGTTTGACAGTGAAAACTGCAGGAACTTCAAACCGGCACTAGGAAACAGACTGAGAAAGCAGAGAAAAAGTGTCTCCTGCAAACCGTTCCCTTGGTGCTAGATGAACGAACGTCTCTCCACTTGCTCTGTTCTGAGAGATAAGTGTGTGTGAAAGCCGTACTTCACCTAGCTTGTTGGGAACACAAAGTTTCTTTTCAGTTGCAAACTCCATTCCATACATATATATGGGGAGGTACAAGCTCCAACTCGATTTTACAGTGAAAACTGCAGGAACTTCAAACCGGCACTAGGAAACAGACTGAGGAAGCAGAGAAAAAGTGTCTCCTGCAACCCGTTCCCTTGGTGCTAGATGAACGAACGTCTCTCCACTTGCTCTGTTCTGAGAGATAAGTGTGTGTGAAAGCCGTCCTTCACCTAGCTTGTTGGGAACACAAAGTTTCTTTTCAGTTGCAAACTCCATTCCATACATATATATGGGGAGGTACTAGCTCCAACTCGGTTTGACAGTGAAAACGGCAGGAACTTCAAACCGGCACTAGGAAACAGACTGAGAAAGCAGAGAAAAAGTGTCTCCTGCAACCCGTTCCCTTGGTGCTAGATGAACGAACGTCTCTCCACTTGCTCAGTTCTGAGAGATAAGTGTGTGTGAAAGCCGTCCTTCACCTAGCTTGTTGGGAACACAAAGTTTCTTTTCAGTTGCAAACTCCATTCCATACATATATATGGGGAGGTAGAATCTCCAACTCGGTTTTACAGTGAAAACTGCAGGAACTTCAAACCGGCACTAGGAAACAGACTGAGAAAGCAGAGAAAAAGTGTAACCTGCAACCCGTTCCCTTGGTGCTAGATGAACGAACGTCTCTCCACTTGCTCAGTTCTGAGAGATAAGTGTGTGTGAAAGCCGTCCTTCACCTAGCTTGTTGGGAACACAAAGTTTCTTTTCAGTTGCAAACTCCATTCCATACATATATATGGGGAGGTACAAGCTCCAACTCGGTTTTACAGTGAAAACTGCAGGAACTTCAAACCGGCACTAGGAAACAGACTGAGGAAGCAGAGAAAATGTGTCTCCTGCAACCCGTTCCCTTGGTGCTAGATGAACGAACTTCTCTCCACTTGCTCAGTTCTGAGAGATAAGTGTGTGTGAAAGCCGTCCTTCACCTAGCTTGTTGGGAACACAAAGTTTCTTTTCAGTTGCAAACTCCATTCCATACATATATATGGGGAGGTACTAGCTCCAACTCGGTTTGACAGTGAAAACTGCAGGAACTTCTAACCGGCACTAGGAAACAGACTGAGAAAGCAGAGAAAAAGTGTCTCCTGCAACCCGTTCCCTTGGTGCTAGATGAACGAAAGTCTCTCCACTTGCTCTGTTCTGAGAGATAAGTGTGTGTGAAAGCCGTCCTTCACCTAGCTTGTTGGGAACACAGAGTTTCTTTTCAGTTGCAAACTCCATTCCATACATATATATGGGGAGGTACAAGCTCCAACTCGGTTTGACAGTGAAAACTGCAGGAACTTGAAACCGGCACTAGGAAACAGACTGAGGAAGCAGAGAAAAAGTGTCTCCTGCAACCCGTTCCCTTGGTGCTAGATGAACGAACGTCTCTCCACTTGCTCAGTTCTGAGAGATAAGTGTGTGTGAAAGCCGTCCTTCACCTAGCTTGTTGGGAACACAGAGTTTCTTTTCAGTTGCAAACTCCATTCCATACATATATATGGGGAGGTACAAGCTCCAACTCGGTTTGACAGTGAAAACTGCAGGAACTTCAAACCGGCACTAGGAAACAGACTGAGGAAGCAGAGAAAAAGTGTCTCCTGCAACCCGTTCCCTTGGTGCTAGATGAACGAACGTCTCTCCACTTGCTCAGTTCTGAGAGATAAGTGTGTGTGAAAGCCGTCCTTCACCTAGCTTGTTGGGAACACAAAGTTTCTTTTCAGTTGCAAACTCCATTCCATACATATATATGGGGAGGTAGAAGCTCCAACTCGGTTTTACAGTGAAAACTGCAGGAACTTCAAACCGGCACTAGGAAACAGACTGAGAAAGCAGAGAAAAAGTGTCTCCTGCAACCCGTTCCCTTGGTGCTAGATGAACGAACGTCTCTCCACTTGCTCAGTTCTGAGAGATAAGTGTGTGTGACAGCCGTCCTTCACCTAGCTTGTTGGGAACACAAAGTTTCTTTTCAGTTGCAAACTCCATTCCATACATATATATGGGGAGGTACAAGCTCCAACTCGGTTTTACAGTGAAAACTGCAGGAACTTCAAACCGGCACTAGGAAACAGACTGAGGAAGCAGAGAAAATGTGTCTCCTGCAACCCGTTCCCTTGGTGCTAGATGAACGAACTTCTCTCCACTTGCTCAGTTCTGAGAGATAAGTGTGTGTGAAAGCCGTCCTTCACCTAGCTTGTTGGAACACAAAGTTTCTTTTCAGTGGCAAACTCCATTCCATACATATATATGGGGAGGTTCTAGCTCCAACTCGGCTTGACAACGCAGCGCTCGACTGT
>NW_026989857.1:0-38930 GCF_036321535.1 Camelus dromedarius
ACTGTTTGATCCTTTTATATAACAATATTTATTGAGTGCCTTCAGTATCTCAAAAACTGCTAGATGCTGGGGAAACAGAAGTGACAGGAAAGGTGAGGTACTTCCCCTCAAGGAACTCACATGAAGGACACAGACAGTAAACTAGTAAACATATAAAGAATATAATTTGAATGAGGTAAGTGCTAGTGAGGAAATAAATAGGATAATGAGTTAGAGTAACTTTGTAGAGGTGGAGAGGGCTACTTTACATGGATAAAACCTCTCTGAAGAAGTGATATTTAAGATGAGTTTTGAATTACAAGAAAGAACCAATCACATAATGATAGGAGGAAAAGCATCACAAACAGAGGGAACACCAGGGCAAAGTCCTTGAAAAAAGAGAACTTGGGAAGTTCATGGCAGGAAGAAGTCTGTTGTGCTTGAAGCATAGCAAATCAGGAGGAAATAAGAAGTTGAGAAGATAAGTAGGACTGGGTCTCATAGGGTCTTTCTTATAGGCCCTGGTAGAGAGGTTTGTTTTTGTTTTTGTTTTTTTGAATTTTAAATGTCATAAGAAGCCATTGAAGGGCTTTAAGCATTTAAGTGACAAGAACTGAATTATGCATTAAGAGATTACCTTGTGGGGAGAATGGATTATTGAAATTAGAAGCAGAAAGACTACTTTAGGCGGTGACTGCAATAGTCCAGGTAATAAATGTAAGTGGTTCGGATAAGGAGGCTAGGAGAGAAGGCAGAATCAATAGACTTGTTTAATGGAGTAGATTGATGGGACAAGGAGGGTAAGAGAGAACTCAAGAATAACTCTCAGGTTTTGGATGGAAATCAAGAGTTCTGTTGTTAAGCTGCAGATGCCCGTTAAGTAGCCAAGTGGAAACATTAGATGCTAAATTGGGAGTCAACAAGATTTTGGTGATTTAAAGCCACAGGACTAGACTAGATCACCTAGGGAGAGCACATAGGAAGAGAAAAGAAGAGACCCCAGGACCAAACACTCCGAGGATGTGGAGTCAGCAATGGAAGCTGAAGAAGAGAAAGAAAGGTAGGAGGAAAACCAGAAAAGTATGGTGTCATGAAAACCAAGGAGTGAGTAGTAACCTGAGACCAGTCTTCCGAGAGACCACTCTTCTGAGAGACTAGTCTTCTGAGAGATTAAAAAAAAAAAAAAGGTGGGCCGCCCCTCTCTCTTTGGAGACAGCCCACATTCTGTCTATGGAATGTGCACCAACTTTTAATCTAAGCACCCAACCCCCACACCTCGTGGCCTTTCTCTTGCCTTTCAATGTATCTCTCTGAATAAATCTACCTTCACTCAAAAAAAAAAGGTGAAGACAGTGAAGAATCTGTCAGATTTGGCAACATGAAGGTCTTTGATGACCTTATTCCCTAGTTTCAATTAGTTTAGAAGCCAAATTAGAGAGGGTTGCAAGGTATAAGATAAAATGAAAGTGTCAGGGAAGTGGGACGGTAGCTAAAAGAGATTGTGGTGGGCTCAGAGAAAAGAGAAATTCTAGAGCATATTTGTAATCTGATAAGATTATCCTAAAGAAGGAGAAATGGATAATGCAGAAGAGAAAGAGGAAGAGCTGCGGAAGTGAAGTCTTTAGGGGATCTAGAGCACAAGCAGAGAATGCTCTCATAGAAGGAGAGGTACTTCTTTCACTGTATCAGTTTTGATGGTATGAACTTGGGGGCCATCTTGTCTAATTGCTTCTAAATATGATGTCAAGTTATCAGCTAAGGTAGGAAGTAAAAAGAGAAAACATTATGTAATTGTTATCTTGTAGGCTAGGAATCAAATTTACTAGGGAAATGTAGGTAGAACTTCTAGGCAAGTTTGAGTGCCCATTGGAGTTTTTTTGCCCCATTAGTCATTAATCTAAAATACAGCCAATGAGCTTAGTTATGTGGTTTTCTCTAGCAACTTTTAGTTGCACTAGAATAAATGAGGAAAAGGCTGATGGTTGGGTCTCACCAGGATTTGGGGAAATGAAAAAAGGAGGAGGGTATTGGCTAGTGAAAAAAGTACTGTTGAGTAAACTGGAGGTACTGATGAAGTCAGAGAATTATTACAGTAGAGGGATTAGCATAAGTGAATTAAAAGTTGAGGGAGTGGTTGTTGGAGAAAGAGATCTTGAATTCAAGATTTCCTGTTGCAGATATCTGTAATGCAAAAATTTATGTTACAAACATGGATGTTGGAGGTTGTGAGGGATGAAAGAACAGATCCGTGTAGGTGAGGAGAACAGGATGTGCGATGAATAATCCATTTTGATCTTTTTTTTTTCCAGTTTTATTAGGTAGACTTATTACTATATTGATCTTAAAGTCACTAAAAATCTTGAAAGGAGCAGGAGTAAAAAGGAAGACAGTAAACCAGAGCTAAGGTCTTCAGGGAATAAGAGAGTGTGACCAGGAAAGGAGGTCAGGAAGAAACAGTGCAACTACATGATGAACTTCTAAGTTAGTAGAAATTTTGAAGAAGGCAGAGAAATGGTTACAAAACTACAGTGCGGGGCACAGAAGATATATGTGCCATCTCATAGCCCTGCTTAACAGAAAGAAGACTGCAGAGGACTTGAAAAGACCTACTAAACAATTCCACTTCTTAAAATTTGCCATTTGGATATACTTGCACAAGTACACAAAGACATATAAACAAGGATATTTACCAAAACATTATTTATAATAGTGAGAAAACAGAAACAAGCTAAATATTTATCAATAGAAGACTGGTTACCAAGATTATGGTACAGTACTATGCATTCTTCTTTAAAAATGGCATAACTCTTCATGGGGTAATATAAGAACTTTCTAAGATATATTAGATAGAAAAGCAAGATGCTATAATAACCTGTTTAAGTTAAAAAAGCTGTATATAAGCATAAGTTTCATTATGTACATATGTGTATCTAAATAAGTCTGTGCTTGGCTGTACATATATATATGCGCAAGCACATATGTGTTTATGTATGTAGTAAATATTTCTGAAAGAATAGACAAGAAATTGTTAATAGTGGTTACCTTGGGATATTGAGATAGTAGTTAGCTGTATACATATCTATTCTTCCCAGTAGGTATTGTATTAACTATTGTAATCTTGAAGTAAGAATTATGTTTTGTTAATATTTGGTTTTTCACAATATTTAACACAGTGCTTTACAAATAGGTGTTCAATAGATATTTGTCAAATTTCTTATGTAGACATTTGTAGTAGTTGATATGACAAGATTTACAGTTGGAAAATTTAAACTAGGGAATAAATTTGGTTGATGTTACCAGAAAATTTAGATTTTTTGCTGTTTGCCTATACAGTATTTTGGCTCTGTATCCACTTGGCCCCACTCTCAGCTCTAGTCACTACTTGCCCAGGATCATCACATTGAAAAGAGTCATTGATTTCAGTCATCTTTATGACAACTTAAGCCTCATCATGATAGAACTTCTTGGTTTTGTTGTTATTGTAATATTAGAAAATGTCAAAGGAAATGTGATAAGAACACAACTTTGCAAAGCCAGGAACAATTGTAGAAATGTTTTAGCCCTTAGCACTAGTTAGTGATTAACCTGTGTGGCATTATAGCTATATCCACAAATTGGGTTTGCTCTTTCTCCTGCAGGTGGGACTCCCATATATTCTATTTATCAGGCTAATTTTTTTTTCTCACTCCAGAATTGCTTTTTGTCCCTAATAAAAAGAAGCAACTTAAACATTTGGTGAGAAAATGAAGCTATCTGGTCATGCATTCCAGAATTAGTCAATTCAAACTCCAATTTACACAAATTTAGTAGAATCTTGTTATTTTTGTTTCTATAAAAGAAGCAGTCCTTTATCATTGGCCCTTTTTCCTATAATCAGTGCTCATATGATCTTTACCATCTGTAAGTACTATATTCAAAAATTTGAATTTTAGCCTTAAGTGCAACAGTGCACAAAGTAGATAAAATTTTGCCTCTTAAAAGTTTGTTTTTCTACTTAATGATTAAAGTAATGATTTCCAGAAATACTACATGTGAAAATGTTTCTGTTTATTTTTCTAATAAAATAAGATATAAATTAGTTGGGTATATACAGCATGAACAGGCTGCTGTTTTCTAATGTTTGCTATCTGCATTAATTAATGCTTTTGGTTGCTATGGTGAATTACAGAGCACAGGAAGATGTGTACAAAGATTGAACTTGTGTATTCCATTTAGCTTCAACCATCATATAAAAATGATTTGCTCTATGTTTTACTGTTGGCCTCACCAGAACATCTACTTTTAAAATTCACCGGGGAAAGGAATGAAAAGAAAAAATGTCAAGGCTGGTTTTTGTTTTTTTTTGTTTTTCACCAATGTTCCTCCTTAAGCCAGCCTGACTAAATAGTAGGAGGCTCAATAAAACATTTATTAATGTTTTTATAACCAAATGTGACATAGTCATCTTTGTTAGGTACACAACTGAGTCAAGCTCTAAGAGCCTATCCCTATATGTAAGTTTTGTCCTCACATTAATATAACCTACACCCACAGTTACCACCAGTGACATTTTCTTCCCTCTCCAGCAACACTAAAATACTCTGGCACCCTGAAATTATCAGACTAAAGGATAGTGTTCTCTGGCTCTACTAGAAACCCACTTTAGTTTATTTCTTCCCAGTTCTTGCCATTCTTATGTTCCATAAGAGACAGATGTACTCTCAAAGCAGGTGATGGGCAGAGGGCAGCTACGGAGAAGCAACATCATTTTCCAGGATGATCCTCATTACTCTGCTCAGCTGGTTTTTAAATTGACTTCTCAGATCAGGAGCATAAAACAAAAGTGTTACTGTCTAGTTCCTCTCATCAGTCCGTGTACCTCTGTAAGGGAGAAACCTCCTTCCCCTCCTCTTAATGAAGTAATCTGTGTAATTCATGAGTGTTTACTTAAAGATAATGTGCCTAATGAGTTTCAGGCTAGATTTGTCCCTCAATATAAAGAGCACTGGATGTGGAATCTTACTGTAAAAAATACTCATTTTCTGGCAAAAATTCATTTCGATTTTGAGGATTTTATTATTTCTGAATACTGTAACTGCCTTTTTTTCCTATTTTCCACCTAGACTGACCCCCAGATAGTGACAGTATAGACCAAACTATTGGTAGAGTGTCCTCTGTCTCCTTGATGACACATTCTTATAACATTGGATTTTTTTTTCCTATAGAACTCATCCTTTAATGAATATTAAACCAGTTGTGACTATTCTTGAGAAGCCATTATTATCTCAGATCATCGGTACCTCTAGAACCAATATAATGGGAAGAATTAAAAAGAATTTATAGCCTTAGAAATTTCATGTATAGTCATGAGGGTGATGCTATGATAAAAGTTATAGGGATTCATATCAGTTTTTAAAACTACAACTAACTGTAGCTTATTTGATTCCTTCCTAATGAAATGTATCCCTAAAAATCCTGACAGGAACTGAACTTGACTTTTAGATGTTCATCTTCCTCTCCCCCTTCTGCAGAAATATTAGTAAGAATTGAAACAACACATACCAGTTGCAGAAAAAGAAGAGAACCTCTATTTTGCCTAAATATTCAGCCCCAGAATATTTGAGAGTTCATCATACTTGAAGCCTTTCTCTGTAGTTATTTGCACTTTCTCTCCCTTCTCTTCGCTCTCTTTTTTCTCCTTCTCCCTCCTTCCTCTGTATTTTCAGGTTCTCCTCCTTTAAGTACTTTCTCAAGCATATTCAAGTTTCTCCTGTTAAGTAATCAATTGAAAGTCCTTGAGCCTGGGTTTTCTTCTAACCTATCTCCTTCCTTTCAGAGTCAGCTTCTTTGATAAAGTCATTTTCACTTCTCACCTCTTCAGTCTATGTACCCTGGCTTCTTACACCACTATAACACACTGAAACTTTTCTTACAAAGTCATATTGCAAGAATGTGCACAGTGGTCTGTTTTAATCCTCACTTTTATACCTCACTGCTGCATTTAACACTTAGCCATTTTGTTCTTGAAACTCACTTGTCCCTTGGCCTCTCCCTTCTGGTTCTCCTACCTTTCTGACAGTTTCCTTCTTAGCTGCTTTTGCTAGCTACTCTTCTTGCTTATCCCGTAGACGTTATAGAATCCCCCCAAACTTTGTCTTTTGGTTCTCCTTTCATTCTACATGATCTTTCTAGGTAGAACTCATCTATTCCCATGACTAGCTGCCACTTGTATTCAAGGAAATCACCAGGCCTGAACATACAGATGTCTAGTGGACATCTCCATTGGGGTGTTCCACAGGTAAGTCAAAAACAGCATGTTTTTGTCTTACTTTCAGTAAGTCAGTCTTGCATTCTTTGTTCTCAAACTTAAACTACTGTATCTAGTCACCAAAACCAGAATACTTGAAATTATCATGGACTCTTCCTTTATCCTTATCCTCCACATTTAATCATCGACCAAATACTGAAGAGTCTATGTTTTTTGTGTCTTCTATATCTAGTTCCTCCCCTCCATTCCTGATACTTCTTTAGTTTCAACTTTCATCATATCTTCCTAGAAGTCTTACAGTAGCCTTTTGTTCTCCAGATTTTCTCACCAGCAACTCCTAGTTCATTCTCAAACAGTTGCCAAAATTATCCTTCAAAAAAGCAAATTTGATCATGATAACCTATTAAAACCCTTTGGTGATTCCTTCACTGCCTAGAAGATTCAAGATTCCCCTCTCTTTCTCTCACTATATCTCCAACTTATATGCTTCACTCCAGCCATGAAGAGGGAGTTAGGACAGCTCCAAAGTTTTTAGAAGCAAACAAAAAGATAGATTGGCTATCAACTAAGATGGGGAAAGCTATATGTGGAACAGGCTTGGGGGAGAAGATTAGAGATTTGAACATGTTGAATTCAGAAATAAACTAAACATCCAAGAAGAAATGTCAAATAGATATTTAAGTCTGGCATTTAGAAGAGAGGTCTGGGCTGGAGATTTGGGAGTCATCAGCAGATAAATGAAACCACAAAACTGGGTGAGATCATCTAGAGAAGTGCAGTTCAGTAGAAATTTCTACAATGGTGGAAATGTACTATATCTGTGCTATCTAATAAGGTAGCTACTAGCTACATGTGACTGTGAGTCACTTGAAATATGTCTGGTTCCACTGAGGAACTGAATTTTCCATTTCATTTTAATTAATTTAAATTTAAATAGCCACATGTGGCTAGTGGCTGCTACATTAGAGTCTAGGAAGTAGGTATAGATCAAGAAGAACCCTAATGACTGGGTTATGGACACTCCACCATTAAGAGGTCAGGAAGATAAGGCAAAACCATCAAAGGGCATTGAAAAATATCAACTTGTGAAGTAGAAAGAAAACCAAAAGAATGTGATGTCCTGGAAAACCAAGTGAAGAAAGTGAATTGAGGAGGAGCAAGTGATGTCAACTTAGGTTAGAAGGACTAAAAGCCTTGATAATACTGACAGAATGTGGACAAATAGGCACTTTCCTGAATTGCTGGTAGGACGACATCTTTCAAGCAACTTGGTGATATCTACCAAAATTTAAAATGTGCAATATGTGCACACAACTGCATATAAGATGCTTCCATTTGTGTGTGTATAGATGTAATATGTATATTATATATTATATATACATAATACGCATGTATCTTATAAATATACTTATATGTATATACACAAAGATAGATAATATCTCTGAAAGGATATACTTAAGAGGTGAGTAATAGTATTTGCCTCTAGAGAGAAACTGGGGTACAAGAGGACTGAGGTGAGAAGGAAACTTACTTTTTGTACAGTATACCCTTTTTTATTTTATACCACGTGTAAACATTTATCTGGTCAAAAACAGTATATCTTAAAATAACAAAAAATGTAGAATGTATAAACGTATGTAACACTTAAAGCATTGTGTTGCTAAATACATTGTTTTAGGTGGGTAGTCTTGAAGAAAGCTTATTTTGTTTTAAAAGGTAAATTTAACAAAATACCATATGATATCACTTATATGTAGAATGTAAAAATAAATTAGACAAATGAACTTATTTACAAAGCAGAAAGAGCCTCACAGACATAGAAAACAAACTTACTGTTACCAAAGGGTAAAGGTGGGGGGAAGGCTAAATTGGGAGTTTAGGATTAGCAGATACAAACTACTGTATACAGAATAGATAAATAACCAGGTCCTACTGTATAGCACAGGGAACTACATCCAATATCTTGTAATAACCTACAAAGAAAAAATATGAAAAAGAATGTGTGTGTATATATATGTATAACTGAATCACTATGCTGTACACCAGAAACTAATACAATGTTGTAAATCAACTATTTTTCAATTTTTTTTTAAAGTAAACTTAGTATTTCAAAGGCATGATTTTAAGTGCCAAGTTCACATGGAAATGTCATAATTGACTCTACCGAATTGCAACATAACCACCCCTTCATCACTGGGAGCCTTTCATTGGGTATCTCTGCAATTTGGAGATTATCTGAACGTTTTTAAATAGCCACAATATCCAATTCTGTGTTCATGAAGTCCCATAAGAACAAATAATCTCCCAGTTAGTGATTCCTTCAAGGTGTTTTAGAAAGAGACAGAGAGACAGAAAGGAAATGTAGGGGTATTTTTTCCCTCCTGATTTATACATAAGCACGTTCATCCCTTGATTAAAGACGTTTCTATTTAGCTTTGTGCTGTAACCTCCAAAATAGATCCTTCTGCTTTATGTTGTTTTAAACAATGTCCAGTAAGTGATTTAACAAAATTATTTGCCTACTAAGATTAAGTAATTTTATCTTCTTTTGATGGCATGAGAAAAGAAAAACAAGGCAAACTTTTAATAGTTTTGAAAATACTATGATCTCCTTGTTGGTATCTACAGAGGGATCTACTAGGAAGGTCACTCACTTTTGTTATGAAGCCATTTTCATAAAGATTGAAACATGGTAAAACTACACAGTATGACCCAAATTAAGCTAGTGACTGAGCTGATGTGTCAGCATGTCCAGTATCAAAACTACACTCATGGGTTGTTTTTTTGTTCCCATGGTTTCTTTTTCTTGGTTTATCAAAGGATTCAGGAACAAAGATTTTAAGAAGAGGTGGAGTTCCTAGAAGCGCCATTAGTTAATGTGTCCCATTCTTTTTTTTGCACTCAAAATACTAAATGTTTCTAGTTGCAGTGTTAGGAAGACATCCAGCTATACCAATACTTTCCAAAATACTTGGAGGTTCTGGAACAGAGGCCATTGTAATGACGCTGTATTTGACAGAGGGCTTATACATGAAAGGAGATGTGTAGTACAAGCATAAATTACTGCTATATTGCTATCATGTCACAGTGAAGTACTCTTCAGCCTCTTGAATATAAAAGATTATTTCTACATTTGGTTCCAGCAAATGCTATTGTGCTATTCTGAAATCCACAGCACAGAAATTAAAAGACATCCGCTCATAAACAGAAAGCAAATCACTATTCAGCATTTCCTGCTCTGTTTCCTGCCAATTTCAGATAATTAAAACTTTTTTTAAACCTTTTATTCTATTCTGCATTAATTCTGCTTCCTTTACTGAAAAGGAAAGATTCAGAAATTAAAACTGTGTATATAATAGTAACAACAAATCTTTGCCCTTTTTCCCCCTTATCCTATGATATTAACTTTCTTCATTATTACAGACCTCAGGATATCATTGTGTTCATAATTGGAGGAGCCACCTATGAAGAGGCTCTAACAGTTTATAACCTGAACCGTACCACTCCTGGAGTGAGGACTGTCCTGGGAGGAACCACAGTGCACAACACAAAAAGGTAAGGGAGAACATTCAGTCCTACAACTCTATCCCCTTTCCCAGAGAGGAAAGCTTCAATTCCCTTTATGTAGAAGGAGTAAGGTCAATGTTGACCAAACTGCTGTAGACCAAAATGCATCAGTTCATAGAATAATTTAGAGTTTGTGTGAGATGAGAGATCTACACAATTCAGTCGGAAGACCTGGAAAGTAAGGACCAGCCTGCACTGTCAACAATTTTGTTTCCTATGTTAAAAGAACAGACTGGCACTTTGAAAATACCTAAACATAATGGTATTGAATTCTGTGAGTTTTTTTGTTTTGTTGATTAACTACATTCATTCAATAAGTATTTAGTAAAAAGAATACAAAGATGAATAAGAGAAAGGTCCTGCCTCAGGTAAGTCATTGTAAAGATAGAAAAAAATATATACATATATAAGAAAGTAAGTGCCTGGAGAAAGATAGAAGAGCCATGGATTCTCAGAGTGGCTAAGAGAAATTAGCAAATGTTTCATGGAAAAGATAGTGTATATGCTGAGCCTTGGATAGAAAATGGACATAAGGAGAGAGAGCACATTCTAGGCAGATTTAACCACATGAGCAAGTTACGGAGAGCTATAGACAACATACGTGGAAAAAGAACAGCAAGTAGTCAACGAGCTGGAATGTGGGTAATAAGTGAAAAGGTTGATAGATATGAGTTGTTCTGTATCACCACAAATATTTTCACCAACATCTGTGTGAAACAGTCAGAAATCATATTGCCCTAGTTATGAGTTCTAGAATAGATAAACATTTATTGAACAAATCAGACCAGCATAAAGCCAATAGTTCATTCACTCATTCAGCAAACATTTACTGAATATTGGGATACCTCTGAATAAACACAAAGGTCCTAGTCTTTATGAGGCTTACATTTTAACGTCGAGGGAGACAGAAATAAATCATAACTTAATAAGTAAGTATATTTTATATTTTGTAGTAAATCAGAAGATGAAAAGTTCTATGGGAGAAAAAAAGCAGAGCAAGGTAAAGAGAAACTGGCAGTGCATGGAGGCAGTGGGGGTAAGTCACACTACTTTGAATGGTGTCAGGAAAGGCCTCATTAAGAAGAGATTTGAGCAAAGACTTGAAGGAGGTGAGGAAATGGACCAAACAGATGGGTGAAAGAGCGCCCAGGCACAGCAGTGTGCTGTCCTAAGGTGGGACCATGCAGTGTATTCACGGAGACCGGAGAGTGTGGGTGAAGTGAGCAAGAGGAAAGGCAGAGGGGGATGCAGTCAGAGAGGAATCTGGGGCCTGACGGTGGAGGGCCTTGCAGAATGTTGTGAGGGCTGGTTTTCACTATGAGTTAGAGAGCATTGTAGGGTTTTAGGGTTGCTGGTTTTTTTTTTTAACAGTGCTTTATTGAGATAAAATTCACATACCAGACAATTCACCCCTTTAAAGTATATAATTCATTGGGTTTTGGTGTATTCACAGAAATGTGCAACCATCACCACAGTTAATTTTAGAACATTTTCATCACCTCAGAAAGAATCTGCCTCAGCCCTAAGCAACCACTAATCTACTTTCTGTCTCTATAGGTTTCCCTGTTCTGAACATTTCATATAAATGGAATCATATAACATATAGTCTTTTATGTCTTTTACCTAGTATAAGGTTTTCAAGTTTCATCCATGTTATAGCCTATATCAATACTTCCCTTTTTATGGCTGAATAATATTTCACTGTGTGCATATAGCATATTTTGTTTATTCATTTGTCAGTGATGGACATTTGAGTTGTTTCCACCTTTTGGCAGTTATGAATAATGCTGCTATAAACATTTCTGTGCAAGCTTTTGTGTGTATTGTAGAGTTTTGAGCAGAACCATAACATCTGACTTATATTTTAGCAGGATCACCATGGCTATCGAAGCAACTATGAATTAAGAGAAGTAGTAGTTATCTTAAATGTTCAAAATGAGCATGGGTTATTGCAAAAATGCAAGTTCACAGATGAATGTAAATGAACTATACCCATTATTTATTTACCTACAATAGACCAAGCCGTTATTCTAGTAGTGTTTCTAGAGCACACTGATCCTACTTTGCAAATAAATGAACATCTTGATTTGGGTTTTGAGCTGGCTTGCCTTATCACTTCACAAGTCAATCAGAATTAAAGAGTTCTCGTCCTTACTGGCTGCAGTGGGCATGTTAGGTTAGCTGTGTGAGCCAAGAGGCCAAGAACCAGATCCTATGGATGGAATTGTTCACTCAGTAGAAGGAATCCTTCTGTCTTCATGGAATACAAGGTAGATGTGGAGGAGAAAAGAGAGGTGAGGTGAACGGATAAGTCAGGACTGCTGCAGTGTTGTCCTGGGTCCCACTGGCACCGTGGGTGAGAGAGCACTTGAGTCTTCTCCAGTGCTGTCAGTTCAGTACTTTCTTAAGACTTTTGACAAGGAGGAAGGGTAACCCTAAATCAGCAGTCTCCTACTGCCAGATTCCCTTTCAGGTCAGTAATAATTACTACACATAGTAGGCTCTCTATAATACTACTGGATTCAGTTAAACCCTCATTAACCAAAGGCATGCACAATAATTAGTGGTCTCATTTTTTGGTTGTTTTCTCTCCAAGTAGCAAAAACAGATGAGGAAAAATAGGCTTCTCCCCACCAAGTAATTCATGCTCATCATAATAAAAAAATTAAATATAAAAGTCAAAATCATTCATAATACCACACAACTAAGAGCTAACTACTGTTAATATTTTGGCATATTTTCTCTTTGTTTTTTTCTCTTTTTTTCCCTTAATTTTTTCCTTTACCTGAAGATTTTTGAGTTATGTGTGTTTTATGTTTTGTTTTTGATGTAATTAGGATCACATTACCCTGTCTATAAAGTTTTGTACTTGTTTTTGTTCACTTTTAATCATATTGAGAACATTTTACCATGTTACTAAAAATTATTTAAAATAATCCTAATGACCCTATAATTTCAATTTTAAGGATGTCTCTGTTTAACCATTACTATTGGACATAAATTATTTATAATTTTTGTTTGATATAAATACTGCAATAAACATCTTCTATATTGATAAACCCTAGTCCTATCTCTGAATATTTTTTAATATTTAAGTATAGTGAGTCAGTCTCAAATAATGCTAGTAGAAGTGTAAATCCATAACTTTTCTGGAAGGCAGTTTAACATTACATATTCAGAAGCATGAGGCTGACTTCATGGCTCTTGTTGTTGAGGGTTTTTTTTAAATTTCTTGATTTTTAAAAAGCCCTGACTCAGGTGTTGGAAGTGTTCTAGATCTGGATCAAGGAAATGGTTACATAACTATGTATTTGTCAAAACCATCAAATGATACCCTTTAAATTGGTACATTTTATTGTCTATGCATTATATCTCAATTAAAAAAACAAAATTTTAAAAAACAAAGCACTATTATGCCAAACACACTTTTTCTTTGATATAGTTAAAAAGATAATATAAAAAGGAATTGTTTTCTAACTATGTAATTCAGTATTATTTAGTGCATGCCTTAGAACCTCCAGATAGTAGCTGGTGTTATGAGTCAAATGGTTTGAGAAACACTGATCCATAGCAGTTCCTAAGAGGGGGTTATGATGACACCAAGAACTAAAATTTATTTAACACATACTGTCTGCTAGACACTGTTTTAATACTTTTTACCAGTGCTGTCTAATAAGGTAGCTACTAGCCTCTATAACTATTGAATTTGAAATATGGCTAGTCTAATTTGAGGTGTGCTACCAGTATAAAATACATATTGGATTTCAAAGACTTAATACCAAAAAAAAGTGTGAAATAGCTCATTAATAATTTTTTAAGTTGATAATGTTTTAGATTTGTGGGTTAAATCAAATATGCTATTAAAATGAATTTCACCTATTTCTTTTTACCTTTTTAATGTGATTAGTAGAACATTTAAAATTACATAGCAGCTCACATTTGTGACTTGCTTTACATTCCTACTAGATAGTGCTGCTTTTTATTCATAAAATTTTGTTTTTCAACAACCCAATGAGGTAGATATTTTTATTATTATTATCAACCTCATTTTTCAGATGAGGAAATTGAGATTTAGAGAGGTTAAGTACTTTGTCCAAAGTCATAGAGCTAATAAGTGGCAAAGCTGGAATTGAACTGAGACAGTTTGTTTCTAGCCTGGGCACCTAGGCACTCAGTTGAAATAAATTTTAGGACAATTCATCTGTCTATGACTTTTTTTTAATCCCTTGCTTATAAATGTCACTTACAAGATAGACAAAATATGTTTTTACTAGATGGACAATATGTGAATCTGCTAATTAAAAAATATTGTAAACCAAGGCAGGGAAAAAGAAGAAGTACAAAAGTAAGGAATCATTTAGTTTTGCTTTAAGATTTTTGTCATCAGAAGATAATTAAGACAGTGTGCTCTTTGAATAAAAATGACTAACTTGACTAACTGGTGGCAGCTGTTTGTTTCATCACTATCTGAGATGATGCCTGAGCTCTGGTAATGTAATTCTGACTGAGTAAGTCAGGACATTAATGGTTTTTGTAGAGGGTACAGTTTAGGGCTTAGAAAACAGTCAGCACTTTGAATTTCTCTAAAAGGATTTGAAGCTGGGAAGGGACTGATTCATATTATCAACAAGTACTTTATAGATTTCTACCTCAACAAGTAACACTAGAAACTTGGACCTTCTCCTGTAACCACGAGTTGGTTCGATCTCTGAATTATTTACAGAAAAATTAGGATCCTGTGACAGAATTTGCATTTCAAAGGAAGAGGAATCCAGAGGACACTCTTCTTCACTTGTGGGTATTTCAGAATCAGTTTTGAAACTGTTGGAAAAATCACCATCTTTACTGTAGAGATTTGGGGGAAAATTTACTTTTCTCCTGTAACCAATGTGTTAAGACACCATTGCAAGAGCTGTGATGGACTGACAAGCATTTATTGAGTGCTGTTATGAGTAAAGTTCTGTGCAAGGTGTTAGGAAGATGAAGACCTATTCTGTATCATTAAGGATCTCAATGTCTAATGGAAAAATAAGCATATAAATGAATAACTCTAATAAGATACTTTTTCAAAAAACAGTTTAACCCAAGATTCAAATCTAGGTATGTCCCCTAATTCCAATTTATTTGCACACTCGAACATTTTTTAAATTAAAAATAGATTTTTGTTACAAAATCAATACATAATACTTGTAGGAAAAAAATTTAATACAGCTAAGCAAAAAGAAGATAATAATAATTTCCATACTGCCACCAACACACTACTGGTAATGTCAACATTTTGATGTATATAGCCTTTTAGATCTTTTTCTATTAATATATATACATATACTCTTAAATAAAGGGGAATATACTATACATGTACTTTCAATGAAAATACTTATGTTCGTCATTTTTAATGACTGAATAAGTATTCTGTTGTCTGATGATGCCACATCTTATTTAACCAATCCTCAATTTTTTTGTTCACTCAACAAATATTATTGAGCACCTATATATTCCAAGAGATATCTTGAGACTAGATATATAGTGGCGAACAAGACAAATATTGTTTGATATTCATTGTGTATAATTTTTCACTCTTCTAAACAGTGCTATAATAAACATCATTTTATGTACATCTTTACATACTTGTCCAATTATTCACTTGGGTAATAATAATTGGGCATATACAGCTGACTTCATTACATCTATTATCTCATTTAGTCTTCATCACCCAAAAGGTAATGTTGTTGTGGTCTCAATTTTCAAGTGAAGAAAGTAGAATATGGAGAAATTAGGTAGTTTGCCTTAGCTCATATAACAAGGAAGTGCAAAGCTGGAATTCAAGTTCAGATTTGTGTGATCCTAGATTCCACGCACCGCTAGGTTTATTTATTTATTTAGCTCTTTTAATGGAGGTACTGGGGATTGAATCCGGGACCCTGTGCAAGCTAAGTATGTGCTCTACCACTGAGCTATACCCTCCCCACCATAAACACTTTAAGATGCATAAATTACTAATTTGCCAGCCAGAAAAATTTTACCAATTTATACCTTCATACCATGCCCTTCGAACACTGAAGTTAGCTGATTCTTAAAAAAAAAAAAAAATTAAAAAAAATCATTTATATGGAGAAGCTTTGCTAAAAAGCAGTTTACTTCAACTCGAATGGAAAGAAAGAAGCAGGTAAACAGTATGAAGCAAAAAGACCAATAAGTGAGAGAGTCAGAAATAGAGACATGAGAGTCAGAGAGGTAGACACTGTCTGGTTTCAAAGCAGCCTCCAGTTCCAAATTCCAGGCCCTTATTCCTACACTGGTTCAGTGATAGGCCCACCCCTGTACTCCTGGGTCTTTTAAGAAGTAATGTAACTTATGAGGGATGTTGAGGATAGGGGAGTATACGTGTGTGGGTGGGGAGGGCTATGTGGGAACTCTGTATTTTCTGCTCAGTTCTGTTGTGAACCTGAAACTGCTCTAAAAGAATAAAGTCTATTAAAAAAAAAAAAAAAGAGGTAATGTAGCGTAGCAATTAAGAACATGGGCTCTAGTACCAGACGACCTTTTTAAAATCCCATATGTCCACTTGTATGACCTTAGGGAAATTATTGAACTTTTTTGTGCCTCAGTTTTCTCAACTGTAAAACTGAGGTAATAAATAGCTCCTTTTATCTCTGTTATGATGCTTGTATGATACATATAAAATTCTTAGAGGAGAATCTGGCACAGGGTAAGCACTCAGTATGTGTTACCTGTTGCTGCTGTTGTTACTACTATTGTATTTGGTGGAAATAAAGTAACAAAGACTTTGGATATTCATCATTACCACCTCTGTCATCACCCATCCATACTTCCAAATCACTTGTTTTGAAAAGCCCTTACTTTAACATTCTTCAAGAGCAGAAATATATTATTATCCCAAGTAGGAATATACTGGGGCAGTGTTAAAATTTACTGTGAAGGTAGTCCAGTTGCCAGATGGCCTTTGTGGTCTGTGGAGTATAAGCTTTAGTAGCTTAATTTCCATTTGTGCCCACCCAAATTTCCCCTTTGAGGCCTCCAGACTCAGTACCTCTATGATTAATAGACTCATGTAGAGTCTTCAACATCTGTGTTTGCTACAGTTGGGTTATTTGGAGCTTTGTTTCTTGGTTTGGAGTTTTTCGGTTTTGGGTTGCTTTTTTTTTTTTTTTTTTGATATGGTGGTCACCATTCTACTCCCATAGTTGTGGTTGCTCTGACAAATTGGTGCAACCTTGAATGTTTCCTATGGTGAGCTCTTTTTATTCTCAGATGATAACTTCCTTTCATATCTCGCTGTAACAGATACTATAGGCAGTCTGTCCTTGAGGAGTCCATCTTTTGCTCTGTGGACCATAATGGTAATCCTTTCTTCTCTCGTGATAACCAGTGAACAAACATACACAATGCTGGATATGTGCAGAATCCAATTGGCTGATTTTTATCCTATTTCTTCATAGGGGTAGAAGAAGTAGGGACAAGGGTTCCTATTTATTTGTTTTGTTTTTATTTACTTTTGTTATTTTATAAAACCATCCATTTTATTTATTTTTTTTAAAAAAACATCCATTTTATGAATGTTTAGTACTGAGGTGGGAACTGGGAATGAGTAGCTACATTTTTAATAGGCGGTTATAGTGTTTGTAAGAAAATGTCATAGGGTAAAGTAACCTCAATGGAATTGATTATAATCAAGAAAATATTTTGTACCTTAATTCAGTGTTTCCCAAGGTCTGTTCTATAAAAAATCTGCTTGGAGAGATATTGATAGGTATTCCATTGAAAAAAAAAAAAAGGTTCTCAGCCAACTAAGTTTGGAAAACACTGTATCTTTCTCCTGGAAAGGAGAGATATTCACATTAGCATCTTAAGATTGTGAGAAACTTCAGACTGTAGAAACCTTATAGAGTATAGAAACTTTTTTTCTTAATTGTATCTGGTTCAGATGGGGAAGTCAAACAAATCTGTATTTCTCAAATTAGGATATGATTAGATCCAGAGACACACAAAGGCACAAAAACATGACACATCTTTTGGAGTATCCATTTTCTTAGCGTTGGGGGAGATGTTCAGGGGCAGAATTAAATAAGTTAACTGGTAAGTGCCTTATCAAAAATGTTGATGTTAAACTGTAAAATGTCCTTTTATTTAAAAAAATAACAAAATTGTTTAGTATTTTTAAAACAAAATACCAGACCTCAGTGAAATTTGTAAGCTGGCAAATCAATTTGGACTATACCCTCAGGACTAATAAATTCATTCTCTTCTGTTGTTAGGGGTTCTTAGTTACAAAAATTTGAGAAGTGTTAATGTATGTAAGTTAAATAAAATGTGTCCAAAATAGAAATAATTAATTCTGGCAGAGTAATCAGGAAATGCTTCACAGTGGAGATAGCATTTGAGCTCGACCTTAAAGAGTAAGTTGGATTTCTATAGGAAGAAAAGCTGTTGGGGCTGAGGAAATAGCATAATTGAGGACAGGAGGTGAGGCAAAAGGTATATAGCACATTGGAGAAATAATGAGTTCTTTATGGGTAAAGTATACATCTAGTGAGGATCAGGATGACCTCTGATCTTTGAGAGTCCTGCTATTTTCAGACATAGATGTTGAATGCCAGTCTTTTTCCTTACTCCGGATAAAACTGCTGTTGGATATTCAGGAAAAGTTTACTATGATAGGTAACATTTAAGCTAAGGTCTTAAGTTCTTAAAAAAAATATTAAGCTGATTCATGTATTCATTCAGCAAATACTTAATTCAACATCTACTTTATACTAAGGATACACAGATTAAGGAGATACTGTTCAAGATGTATATTAATTAGTAAGAGAAGCCATTAGAAGAGAACTTCCAGAGCTCCCACCACTGCTGCTACTCTCTGCCTTCTGTCCCATCACAGTGGTGAATGCTCCTAGCTAAGCCCAGCCCTCCCACTTGGGCTCACTCAGATCCCACCCCCTCACCTATTCCAGGACATCCCTCCAAACTTGCTCCTCTCTCAACCCTGAATGGGTTTTTCCCACTCTGTTGGATCATTCATAGAAGCATAGAAGGTTTCTTCCCATCTTTAAAAATCCTCTATTAACCTCCTACCTCTTTCCACATCCTATAGTATATTTTTCTGTTCCTCCTTTATAGCAAAATTACTCGAGTTGTTTATACTCACTGCCTTGATTTCTCTCCTTACATATTTTCTCTCTTTTTTTTTTTTTTTTTACTTTTTTTATTGACGTATAGTCAGTTTACAACATTGTGTCAATTTCTGGTGGCCAGCACAATGCTTCAGTCATACATGAATATACATATATTCGTTTTCATATTCTTTTTCACCGTAAGCTACTACAAGATATCGAATATAGTTCCCTGGGCTGTACAGTGTAAACTTGTTTATCTATTCTCTCCTTACATATTGTCTTAAACCCCCATATTTTTTAAACTTCTCTTCTCTTAAGCCACTCTCTTGGGGCTATCACGCCCATCACTCCACAAATTTGCTTTTGTAGTGGCTCTACAGACCTCCACTTGGCTAAACCCAGAGTCAACTTTTAGTACTCATTTCACTTGACAGTTCAGCAGCATTTGACACAGTTGATCAGTTCCTTCACTTTGAAAGACTTTTATCACTTAGCTTCCAGAAACTATACTCTTCCTGGTCCTCCTAACTTCATTTGCCATTCCTTCCCTCTTTTGCTCTTTTCTCCTATTTTTGGAACCCCTGGAACTCTGTCCTTGGCCTACCTCTCTTCTCCTCTGTCCACACCTCAGTCCCTTGGCAACCTCATCCAGTCTCATGGCCTTAAATTTCATCCTCTAATGACTCCCAGACTGACATCTCTAGTCCAGAGTTTCTCGGCCTCAGCACTGCTGGTGTTTGGGGACAGATAATTCTTTGTTGTGGGGAACTGTCCTATGCATTGCAGGATGTTCAGCAACATCCTTGGCCTCTACACATTAGATGCCGAGCACTCCACCAGTTATGGCAACCAAAAATGTTTCCAGACGTTGCCAGATGTCTCCTGGGGATAAAATCACATGCTTCCCCATTGAGAACCACTGTTTTTAATCTGAGCTTCTCCCCCAAACTCCAGATTTATATATCCAACTGTCTAGTATTTTCTTCGACGTCTACTTGACCGTCTAGTAAACATCCATATTTAACAATGATCAAACCAAGCTTTTGATATTTCTTCCTAAACATAATCCTCCCTCAGACTTTCCATCTCAGTTAATGGTATATCCATTCTTCTAAGTTGCTTAGGTCAGAAACCTTGTCGTTTTCTTGACTCTCCTCTCTCACTTACATCCTGATTCATCAGTAAATATTATCCAGAATCTAATGCCCTCTCACCACTACTGCCCTGGTCCATTGCCACCATCACTTCCCATCTGGATTATTACAGCTGCCCCACCCATAACCCCATAATCTGTTCTCGATATAGCAGTAGAGCAATCCTGTGAAAATACGTAATTCAGGGACGTAATTGTGTCACATCTCTGCACAAAACCTCCAGATGTTTCCCATCTTACTCAAAGTAAAAATCAAAATCCTTACAATAACCTACCAGACCTTAACATGATCTCATTCCCTCCATCCCCTTCCTTAACCTCTCTGATCTCATCTCCTACTGCCCAACACCTTATTCACTGCTCTCCAGCCACAGCAGCCTCCTTTCTCTTCCCTGGACATACCAGGCCTTGGACCCCTTGCACTTGCTCCTCCCCCAGATACATCTGCTGCTGCCTTATTCACATCTCGGCTCAAATGTTAGTTTCTGTGTCGCCTTCCTTGACCACTGGATTTAAAATCTCATACCAACACCTCCAACTCTCCTTCAAACCTGCTTTATTTTTCTCCACAGCATTTTCTTCACCTAACATACTTCAGAGAGGCAGTGTAGCATCATGGTTAAGAGAACAAACTCTGAAAACAGATTATATGGGTTTGTATCCCAACACTGTCACTTTCAACATGTAAGACCTTGACTTCTCTGTGCCCCTTTGTGAAGTGGGTTAGTTTCTATCTTATTGAATAGTGCCTCACATTTGGTAACGGATATGTGTTCACCATTATTATTGTTGTGCTGCTATTATTATTATTATATTTTATTTATTAATTTTATCTCTCTCCCCCCTCCACTGGAATATAAATTTCATGAGAGCAGAATTTTTTTTACTATGCTTATTGCTATATTCACACCTTCTGAAACAGTTCCTGGCACATAGTAAGTGCTTAATAAATATTTGTTGATCAAATTGTTATCTCAAGAAAGACGTGATGGGGGAAGGAAGACTGAAGGAAGACTTGAGCTTTATGTGTACTATTTAAAACTTTTACAAGAAGAATGTATTCATATATTACTTGTGCCCTCAAAAAACTCATAGGCTTACATGGAAAATGGGCACGTAGACAAATTCCTAGAGGAGTGATAATGTGAGAGAGAGTCAGGTTTTAAAAGTTGCATAATTTCTCTAGATAAAATGTGAGGGGGTGGGACAGCATTCTAGACAGAGGGAATAGTATGCACAAAAACAAAGAGGCCTAAAACAAAGTAGTAGCTCTGAAAACTATCATCAGTATTTTGAGCTATTAAAAGTTCCATCCTATCCTTCTCTCTCACCTACTCTGGTATTTCAGCATTTCCAGCTAAGTATTTGACTATAATTAGAAGCTTATCACTCCACTAAGGCAAATATCTTGGGGTTTTTTTATCATTATTTTTCTGCTCCCCAGAAATTCCATTCATTTTTTTCTAAATTTGATTTGAAATTTGATTTGATTTTGAATTCCTTTGGTGTCTTCGGTATAACAAGAAACTCACATGTAATTTCTATCTGTGGAGTATAGTGAAAAAAGGAAGAGAGAGAGAGATTTTGTGTAATATATAGCTTTGTTTAGGTACACAGTTGTTCAGCTCAATTATTTTAGTAATCAAAATTTAAAATCCTGTGTTAGTCTCTATTCCCTTACTGAAGACTTAAGAGTGAAGAAACTTGTTTTTCAACGTGTGATACAAGGCTTTTTGAGGTTGATTTTTTTAGATCAGGACCTTTTTCTGCCCACCTTCCTTCTCTCCATTAGAGCTGGGAAAGCACCCTTGAAGACAGAACAATCCAAGACAAGCAGTAGTGTTAATCCTTTTGGTTAGCTCCTTGTACTGTCTCTGTTTATACCATGTCTCACGTTGCATTGTGATTATGAATCTCTCTGACTGAGAGCCCCTTAAAGTTAGGAGTCATAACAAGTGTTTATTTGTGCACCCAGTGCAGTGCCTGCCACATGATGGATGCTCAGTAAACACCTGTTAAATTGAATTGAACCGAGCTAAATTGAATTGGATTATAGAACCAGAGGGGATGGGGATTTTTGAGTTTGCTTTTTAAGTGAGACGGATTTTAAAAGAAATCTAGAAAAGAGAAAGCATTCTTTTTTGTTGTTTTTAAACATAGTCTAAATTTGGGGTGCAGCTACTGATATGTTCATCACCCATAATTTTTAAAGCATTCTGCAGTGACTCATCAAAGTCCCCAAATAGATACTTTTTAAAAAGCCACAATGGCCCTAGGAAACAAAATTAGGCTTGGCAAATATAAATAGTGTTTTCTCTTTGCAGTCAAGAATGTGGGGCTTGTTAACACACAGAGGAGGATCTTTAAGTATAGTTTCAGGGAAGTTACTCCTTTCCTTTGCACATGTGGCAGAGTCTCATGTGAAGCAGAGATCACCTGATAAATTTCCTATAGGATTTCTCAGCATATTTGTCTCATTCTTACTAAAAGTCAGTAATCAAAGACTTCTTGTGTTATCTTTCAAAAAAAAAAAAAAAAGCAACGCTGTGTCATTTCCTGACACTTGTTTCCTGACCTCCAGATGTCTCAGTCCGACTGGCCAAAAAGCCAGGCTAGACAGAGATGCTGATGTTAACAGTTGCGTTCAGTGGAGGACTCGATGGATTTAGCTTCTACTCCTTTCTCTCTACTTCACCATTTTCCTCTTTTGCAAAGGAATTTGGAATTTAAATTTTCTAAGCCCAAAATCTTCCAGGTCTAAAAGTGCAGAACAGTGATAATAATAAAGTACCTGGTCATTTCTCCAGCCCTCTGTCTGCTATAGATCTGTATCCTGAGAGTGAGTCCAGCATACTTACAAGATCTGCCCTCCAAACTCCTGAGTTATAGAGAAGGCTCTCTTGCCAATGGGTAGCTATTTTAATTAATTCGTTTATTCAGTATGCCTTTATTGGGCACTTACTAGGTGTCAACCATCTGTGCTAAACCCTGGAGATCCAAGATGAATAAATCTTAGTCCCACCCTAAGGAACTCACAGTCTGTTTTGTCAACAATAATATATAGAGTACCTAGGTAATAATAATATGGTGCTAACCTAGCTGTGGGACACAGTGATAATAACGATGGGTGTGATTAGTTCAGCATGGAGGAGTTTGGGAAGGCGTCACAGAAAAGGTGACTTTTAATCCTCAGCCTTAAAGGATAAAAAAAGATTTCATCAGACAGAGAAGGGGTAGTCTATCATTTCAGACATAGGACATTATAAGAGCCAAAGCAGAAAGGTATGAAAGCTTAGGGCACATTTAGGGAACAGAGAATGGTTGGGCATGGATGGCACATAGGCTTCACTGTGGCTAATGGAACCAGACAAGTGACAGTATTGTGTGGTGCTGAAGGGCATGGATTCTAGAGCCTGGGTTTGACTCCCAGCTAAGCCACTTACTAGCTGTTGTGACCTTGGCAAGTCACTTAACCTTTCTAGAGCTTGGTTTCTTCATTTTTTAAATGAGGATAATAGCATATATACACATACTACATATATATGTGTATGTGTATACATGCACACATGGCTTAAAACAGTTCGCAGAACAAAATAAATACAGGTATTAGTTATTATTAGGCCACATTATGAAGGGCCTTGAATTTTAATCTGTAGATTATTCTGTAAGCAAAAGAAAGATTTTAAAGCAGAAGAGGGGAGAGTATGCAATAGAATATAACCTGTATTTTTGAAAACTAACTCTGGTGCCACTTTGGAGAGCAGATCAGATGAAGAAGAGACTAGAGACACATGTAACATGGTTCTGAGTTCATGTAGTAGCCTTGCCCTTAAAATTTGGGGGTTCTTGACTAGAAATTTCAAACTTGAAATATTAGTCTTAACAGATCTTACAAGTTTAATGCAAAAAAAAAAAACACAGTTGGGAACCCTGGGGAAGAGCACAGAGGGGCTCTCCTTCTAGTCTGGATGTTGTAGTGCTCACCTGAGCTTCTATTCTGCACCCAAATATCAGACCTGTGCTTCTTGCATACTATTCATGATACCCTTCCATCTAGTTAGATGTCATCAGCAAGATATTCTGTTTGGAGAAGCTTTATTTTTTCCTTTGAGTAACCTCTAATCTACTGATCAGTTTCCTAGAGGAAGTTCTGGCTTCTGGATTGCACAGCCGAAGCAAGGAGAGCTCTCAAGTTACATCAAGGTCAGCAAGCAGAAGATGAAAAGGTGATGGAGAGGTGAGAAGAATGGCACAACTTCCCCTCTTGCCTCGCTGCAGGCTTCCTCCCCTGCCCAGAGGTGTTGGAGAAGAGCCTTGGGTTTTGTGCTTGTTGTTATAACCCATCTCCAGGTAGCCTGCTGATTCCTGGACTGTTGGCACAGACACCAAGACTCCCAGTGATGAGTTGAGAATAAGTCTGAGCCCTTTTTGACCCACTTTTCTCATGGTTTCTTTATCAAATAAATAAATAAATGTATTCCTTGTATTTGATAGCACAATCACTTCAGTTTCTGATGGATTTTGTTGGGATCTTACCTGAGAAAAGGGTTATCAGAGCTTAGAGTTCAAAAAAGTAAAAATTAGATGCACATGCTATAGACTCTCTTTTCTTGACCCTTTTTACTTTTTATTAACCACATTCCTGCACAACTCATTTCTAAAAACTTATCATATTTCTGTAAGAACCATCCAAAAATTGTCCCTAAATTGCAATTTTCTGTGGTACTGAGAAACCATGTATGACTACAATAAAAATCCATTTTGTGAAAAGATACAAGTGATTTGTTTTTGTTTCTTTGGGGTTAATAACTACTTATGGGAATTCTTGAGATGAGGCATAAGCTGGCTTTCCACCAAACAGAGAAGGCATTGCCTCTACTCGAAGTGTATTTATAGTATGTCAAGGCAAATAAATTCTTGTGTCAATTTCACTTCTCTTGAAAGCAGTGGAAAGTGATAATGTCATTAATGCCAGGAAATTATGCTGTCCTCAAATCATAGCACAGCCCCTCCCTGGCGTTCTGTAATGTATTTTTTAACCCTTTCTTTTATGTTGATAAATTATCATTCTCTAGTGTCAGATAGCCTAGGCTCAAATCAATGTCACAGTTATGTGGTTTGGTGAGTGTTATTATTAAGTCTCTTTGTGGCTGAGTTTCCTCATCTATAAAAAGAGATTAATAAAGTACCTTCCTCATAGGATTGTAAGGACTAAATGAGATGAGAGAATACATTTAAAGCACTTAGAACATTGTCTGGTACACAGTAAACACTCAGTGAAATTTGACTAATAATAGTAAATAAGATTGATTCCTGTCTCCAAGTTGTGGATACAAAATCATTACAAAATAATTGGATTCCTGTCTTCCATCCCGCTACATTAATCAGCAGTTCATGAAACGGAGGGAAGAGCTGAAGGGTCATCCTGTCCATCTCTCTTCCCCACACCTCTCAGCCATTGTTTCTTACCTTACACTCATGGGAAGCCCTAATGCCTAATGAGTTTGTTTTGTTGTTGTTGTTTGTTTTTGCTTTTCGGGGGTCCTTTGGGTACTTTTTTTTTTAATAATAAAAAAGTAAGGCAGTCTTCACCTAGGAAAACAAATTTTAAACACAGCATTTGACAAGTTACATAGTTTTTTCAAATAAACAGAAACCTCCTTCCTCCAAGCAGTATTACCTGTGCTTCCCTTTCTCTTGGCAAGATAACTCTTTGGAATAAGAAGAATAAGAGCAGATACTTTTTTAATATTCTCGTTATTCACCTTCCACTGTGCCTACACAGCTAACAATATCAAAAAGTCTGAGAAACGAGCCTTACCTTCAGCATGTTTGATGCCAGATGTTGGCATTTCTTTATTAAGTATCAAAGACTTGTATTTTTATTTAAGATGTACAGAGTTGATTACATTATTACTGGCCCTTTATTTTTTTTTCCTTTAAAAACTTCATTTAAATTAAGGTCTCATGCTTTTAATGACCTCTCTTCCATAGATTGAAACGCCAGTCAAAACCTATTTGTCCCATTTACGCCACAAAAGCCAAGGTGCTTGTTTTCAGCTAAACAACTGTTTGGATAGCAGTTTTTGTCCAGTAAATGTGCAAGCAACAACTCACAAGTCCTTATCTCTAATGGCTCCCTTCTTCCTCTAAGGGGAGTTACTTATAAAGTAGTCAGTTTAAGAATAAAGCAGCTGACAGTTGTGTCTTATCCATGGTGATGCAGTTAGGGAGGTAAGCTCACCATGAGTACCTGCAGTATCTTATCTCCACCTAAGAGAGAAATTGGCTTCAGTTGTTTTTGTGGTTTGTGTGTGTAGCAGTGTCGAGCTCACCGAGGAGACGGTGCTATGAAAATGTGCAAAGGAACTCCTAAGTTCTTACTCTGAGATTTCTAACTTAAGAATTGGTCTTTGGAAATAGTCCCAATTCACAGATCCCAATTCAGGTGCCATGAGGTTCGCCTGGTAAGACAGAAGTCAACTTGAAGAGCAGGCCAGAAGGAGAGTATGGCTTATGGAAAGAGGGGTGAGTAAAAGGACAAAGGGAGACAAAGTGAGTGAAGGTGGGGGCAGGATGGTAAGATGAAGCTGTGCAGCAGTGCAGGTTAATGAGGATAAAAACTGAGATTTATGTAACATTTTCAAACATCTTCAGGAGCAAATAGGCAGGAAGGGTTCTCCAGCCCACATGCATCTGTTCTGGAATCTGAAACTTACTTTGGAGGGTTTTGACTTTTTAGCAGCCCCTCTGCCCAATGTTATGCACAGCTCCAGCTTCTGCCTGATGCAGCACATAGGACCTCAGTACCTTGCCTGTAGGAGGCACTCAAATATTTGCTGACTAAAAGGAAGGGAAAGGAGTAAGATGGGACAAGTCATGAATTAATTTTTTCCCCATAAACCAGAATCTGTTAAAACCATAAGTCCAAACCACTCCTATCTGCCTGGCCAGCAAGCCCTCAAAAGATCAGCCAGGCTAGTTCCTAGCACATTGGGACACTCTGCTTCCTCACGAAGATACCCAGAATTTTCTCATTCTTTTAAAAGTCACTTTTTAAACAGAGAGGGTGGGAAACAGATTGCAGGAAGGGGAAAGGAGAGAGAGAGATAGAGAGAGAGAGAGAGAGTGTGTGTGTGTGTACACCAAGCGTAAACAGTACAGTGGAGTCAGAAAATCTGGATTCTAATCTAGTTAGCCAGTAACTTGTTGTGTAAATTTGGGCAAGTCAATTGACTTGCCATGCCCTGTTTCTTCATTTTCCAAGTGGGAATTACATTTATTCTATATGCCTCACAAGGTGGCACTAAAGACTTAAAGACATGATATGTAAGAGCATCTATCAATCTAAAATACAAGAATTAATATGGTAAATGAAAAGAGGTTAAGAAGAATATTATTGGATTGGGGGGGAAGAGGGGCTGGGAAAAGAGAGAAGTCCCCTCCTTCATTTGCCAGATACCAGAAAAACCAAGACCACTCCACTTCTCAGACCACAAATTTGACCAGTACTGTTTTCTCTCAAGACATCTCTACAAAAAGGGTTCTCTCTTGTTCCCACTTCTCTAAGCCAGGGGTTTTTCTTCATTTTGTAGTTACTGCATGCCTACCATATGCCAGGCAATGTGTTTGTTAGCTTATTATTACTTAGAAATTAGCCCTAGAGGGCAATACTTACATTTTCAAAGGACTTTCTTGGGTCATCTCACATATTCCCCTATTTTTCCTCATCGATGTAATTGGCAGTTCATCCCACTACTTAATACGTGGAGGAACTGAGGCCCAAAGAAATTCAGTGACTTGACCAAAGGCCACAGAGCAGTGATAAAACCAAGGGTTTTTGTTGTTGTTTTGTTTTGCTTTTTTATGAAACCCAAACCTAGGTTTCCTGATACTCCTCTTCCCATTAAATATGTAGCAAAAAAAAAAAAAAAAGAAAAAGAATTTACCAAGATGTTGGTGTGTAGGCTCTGAGGCAGATCCAGCGTAGAAGTGATCAGCAGTTTCCCCCAGTCAGGGCATCCTCTGGGCATTGAGCCCCTCCCTCTACTGGACTTCAGTGCGGTGGACAGGGTGGATATTTGACATGCCAGTGCAGCAGAGAGAGAGAGACTCAGGTAGTAGGAAGTATAAGCCTCACCTCGAGCTTATTTTTAAAGCCACTTGGTCTCACAGACCAGAGCTTTGGAGACAAAATTCTATTCCTGTCAGCGCTTACAGTGTGTGTCTGCAAATCCCTCAGCCATTCTGAATCTCACTTTTCTCTCTGCAGTGGAGATCATAATAACTACCTCATACTTAGGGTTTTTCTCCTGAGACTCGAATAAGGCCTGAGGCTTTGTAAACTGGAAGGAATGTGTATTAATATTAACTTCTCTCCCATCGCGTCCCCCTTACACACCCATAACCTCCAAAACATAAAACTTTTCCCCAAGGTGTAACCTGCCCAGACCACTATCTCGACCACCTGGGTAGTGTGAGTTCCAGATGCCCGTTCTGGGTAACGCGCCCTCCCAGCTCGCGTTCTTGTTTTTGTTTTGGGTTTGGGAGGGAGATGATTACGATCTAGGTTATCTCCGGTCTTCCTAAACCTCCCTGTCTCTCCATCACCAGCTCCATCCGCCCCCGCGGTCTCGCTCTGCAGGTCCGCCCGGGCTGTCTTTTCTGGCTCCACCTCTCGCTCTGGCTGTCGGTGCGAGTCTGGGTCTCTCTGCCCCTCCAGACGCCGTTCTCCGGCGGGGTTTAGGTCTGTCTTCTTCACCCTCAGTGAGTCAGAAACAAAGGAGGGGGGTGGGGGGAGCGCACTCTCTCCGGCTCCGCGATTCGCCCTTTATTCTGAACTCGCAACGTCAGCGAGCGGGTGGATGGAGCTGCGGGGCGCGGGCTGGGCCGCCCACAGCGCGCCGGGCCGGGGGAGCGGCCGGGCCGGGCCGGGCCGGGAGGGCGGGTGGCGGGGGCGCGCTCGGGGGCCCGGGCCGCGTGGGCGCTGGGATGGAGGGCGCCGAGGGGCGGGGAGCGGGCGTGCATGTGTGTGCGAGCGCGAGGGAGGCCGGCCTTTAGTGTAACCGGAGCTACAAAGAAGGGGAGAGTCCAGGAGAGGGAGGGAGGAGCGGCGGCGGCGGCGCCGGGGGCCTCTCCGCACCCTCCCCCCCGGACAGGAGCCCCCTCGAAGCGGCCTCGGCCCTTGACGCGGGGCCGCCCCTCGGCCCCCGCGCCCGCACGCCGGGAATGATGAAGAAGAACAATTCCACCAAGAGGGTGAGTGCGCCCGCCCGCCCGGCTCCCGCCGCTGACTTTGTGCCCCGAGGACCCCGGCCCCGTCGGGGCCGTGGGCGGCCAGGTTGGGGACCAGGGGCCCCCGGCGCCAGCCCCCTGCCCGAGGCGGCCCAGCCGCCGGTCCCCTCGGCCTCGGCCTCGGCGCGCCGGGCCCCACGACGAGACGCTGGAGGGGGCTTTTGTTTGTTTACTTGGTCTGGGGGTTAACTTGGCTGAGTTTCTGTCCGACCCCCGGCCTCCCTCTCCCTGAGCGGCCGACGGCCGCTGGCATCGCGCTCTGCAGTGGCGAGAAGACAATGAAAAATAAAATAAAATGCTGTTAATCCCGGCGCGGCGAGGAAGGAGGCTGGGGGAGGGGGCTGGGGGCCCGGCGGAGACCTGAAGGCCACCCCTTGGCTCCAGCCGGGCCCTCACCCCTTCCCCTGGCAGTTCCAGTTGTTTATTTGGGAGAAAGGGGAGGGGAGCGATGGGGGAGAGTTCCTCGGAGTGAAAGGCTTTGAAGAAGTGGGGAGCGAGCGCGGGGCTCCCTGACTCGCGCTGCGGCGGGGCGGCCACGGGAAGGAGGGGACAGGGGGACGGAACGAGAGGAGGAAAAAGCTGTAATCACCTAATCGCGCGGTTCTCATCTGGCCCCGGGGGCAGGGGCCTCAGGATGGAAATCATCAGTCTGCACCGCCTGAGAAGGTCGGCTGGGTCCGAAAATTCTGCGGGAAAGGGATTTTCAGGGAGATTTGGAAAAACCGCTACGTGGTGCTAAAAGGTGACCAGCTCTACATCTCCGAAAAGGAGGTAGGTGGCCTTTGCCGGTAACTATCCCTGTTTTCTCATAGTCCCCACTTTGTCTCTCTGCAGGGGTCTTATCTACCTCTGGTCTCCCCTTACCTAATCCCTCATTTTGTTCCAAAAGCGAGTTCATTGGTCTGGTTGGTCTCTACCCCATCTTCCCTGCAGAGAAAGGTCACCCTTTAGTGAAAAGATCTGAGTTAGAATTAGAAGTTGAGTTTGCATTTTAGTTAAAGATTTTTCTTTGGAGAAACCTTTCTGACAACTACGACAACTCCTTCCCAAGATGTCCTAAAAGTTCCGAGTGTCCCCTGCTGCCCCCTACCCTATCCTGGCCTCTAGCTGAATGTGGGATTCGTTTTTCTTTGCTGTTGCTGCTGAAACACTCTGTTCAGCTTATTCTCCACTCCTTCCTGTCCCTGCCACCCCAACCCAGCTAGCCTCCCCTTTCCTGTCTTTAGTGGGGACATATGCAAGTCATATCAGTAGTACGGCTGCCCTGAATCACAGAAAACAGACACACAACCCAAGGTCAGCCTCCTATGACCTGGGGTAGAGTATTGGTGAGTGGCAGACAGTTAATTTCTTTTGAAGCCAATGTCCCTAACCAGCACGTGTTCTCTGTTCCCCACCCCAACTCAAAAAAAAAAAGAGGCAAGGATCTCATCCTCCACTTCCTCCTGCCCAGCACCCCCATTTTTATCAGAAGGAAGAATGGAGTTGTGAACCCCTGCATGTCTCTGTGTCTTTGGCTCTATAGTTAAAATGAAAAAGACAGACCACGTTGGGTCAGAACCTGAGCCCACATATTGAATCCAGACTCTTCTCCCTTTTATCTCTAATTCTTGGGATCAGTAACATGTAGCAATACTGAGAAACTGAAACTGCCCCTGCATGTGTTAGAAGTCATTCCAGTCCCTACCTCTGCAACTGTTGTCAGCATAGCCTAGGAGACTGTTCTGAGTTCCCCTGATAGGATGGCCCTTCCCCACCCCATCCTGTGTTCCCTCACCCAGGGCTAACTCGGAAGTCCTCCCTGAGTTCTAACCTCTTCTGCTTTCTGCATAGACTATATTTAGGTAAATAAATCCTTTTATGGTGTTGAAACAGACACACACTCGGTCCTAGAGAAAGTATTCATCTGAACAGAACACTGAGGCAGCTCAGGAAGAACTAAGCTGTGCTGGGGCCAAAGAGATCCCTCTTAAGGGTGTTTAAACCTTACTGTTTACACTAAGCTAGGAACTTGGTGATGGAGGGAGGTGAGAGAACACTTTGACATGAGGATTTATTTTTAAGGGTCACCTCTACCCAACCAAATCCTACAGAAGGACAGAAGGTTTTTCCACAATTTGCTGGCTTCCCAGTTAAAAAAAAGGAAAAAAAAGCAAGTGTCAAAGTGTACCTCCTGTCTTCCCCGAACTTCATAATGGCAGGAAACTAGTGAGCAATCAGGGAGAACTTCCCACACGTCAATGGGGAAACATGAGAATAGGGAAAGGGTAGAAGGAAGAAGACCTTTTTTTGTTTGTTTGTTTGTATTGTCCAAAGGACAGTCTGGGGGCGAAAGAGTGTGGTTGATCCATGTTTGTGATGGAAGGGGTACTGAGACAGGGGCAAGGATGGAATGACCTCAGCCTAGGCTGTCTGGTGTCCTGTGAGTCAGGAGCATCTGACTGGTCATGGGGCCATCTGCCCACTGCTAGTCTGCCCCCTGCTGAGAAGGGCAGAGGAAAAGAGGGAACAAGCCTATTGATAGTACTCTTCCTTGGAGCCAGTTTCCATGCTACAGTGGTGCTACAGTGGCCTGAGTTAAAGGTGAAACTGACCGAGGATGGTGGGCTTTATTCTGTCACTCTCCAAAAGTTCCAGAGTCAATAGATGCAAGATTTTTTTAACGTGTAGTATGATTATAATTTACATGTTAAGGCAAGAAAATTCCTAACCCTCTCCCCTAGAATTTGCTTTAGTCTTTTTTATTTCCTCTCATAAAGGCAAGGTCTCCCACAACTGCCTCCACCAAAGAAATCCTTCTGTTTTTGTTGTTAATAATCATTTTCCTCATTCTCAGTCAAAGGGCTCCTTATGATCGTGGGGCTGATGTATAAGAACAGAAACTAGACCTTAGGGGGACCTCATGGTAGAGGAAATTGGGTTCAGGGCATCTTTTTTGGCAAGCATGGGAAAAATTCCTTTCTGTGGGCCAAGGACAAACAACCAGAGGAAAGGAAGGGTTGACTTTGGAGGGTGGTAATTATAAATGAGACTGTGGGAATTAGATGGGCAAAAACAATACAGTGGAGAACTAAGGTCTTGGAGTTGTCCATCTTCCCTGAACATTGGAATATGCTTGTCCTACTGCATGCCTCACCCCATCTCCTACCCCTGCTCTATCAAGGGCTACCCTCTGTCAATGTCTCCTGCTCCCCAGAGCTCCTTATCAGTCATGTCCAAGTCAGAATACCTCCCTTCCCTTCCCTTCCCTCCCTTTCCTTTCCTTTCCCTTCTCTTCCCTTAAGGAAAACAGAACAAGTAACTCTCTTCCCCTGGCTACGTACACACACCCAGCACCTTCCTCTCCAAGATTTCTGGCCTCTGCTGATAGTCTCAACTCTGAGGAAGGAGGGGGAGAGGAGTGATGCCTCACCCTGCATCCCTGCTGCATGTTTCTGGGAATTGTTCTGGGACACCCCTTGCCAGCATCTTGTCCACTTCCACCCACAATCCTTCAAGGCCTCTCGTCAAGAGCTCAGGATAGGGGAGAGCCCTAGAGGAAACAAACAGAGGTGGTTTATGAGCAGCCATTCACTTGAATGGGTCTGTGTCAGTCCCCTGGGTCCAACAGCAAGTCAGATGGGCAGATACAAGAGCAGAGATGGGCTGGGGAATGGAAGAGAGAACTACTTCCCAACTGCAAGGTTGACGAGAACCAGGGGGCTGGATGAAGTCAACTCCACACACACAACTCCTATTTCAGAGCTTGGGAATTGGGGTCTCTTTTGTGAAATAATTCCAGTCAGGAAGGGTGGATGTCTTCCAAGGAAGATAGGAGGCTACTTTTGTCTGTTTGTTTAGTTTTAACAAGACAAGTGCTGGTGGTTTTTCTCTCATCCTAGGAAACCACGAACAAGCTCACTCCTCAGAGTCTTCCAATCCCAGGCTCAAGTAGCAGAGGGTGAAAGGATTTTCTAATCACAAGCTGCTCTGTCTGTGCTAGTGACAAAGTCTCCTCCCCTCTCGCAAGCCAGCTCACAGCTTTAGAGGACGAGCATTATGGGATCACCTTAGGGAAAAGGAGAAAAAACTCAAGAGAGGTCTAAAACGGACCTTGGCAGAGATGTTAATGGAATTTGTGGAGCTCAGAAAAGGCTGGCTGGGGTTGGAGGATGTAGACAGAATGCTGGTCTCTGATTAGACATTCAGCTAGAGAGTTAACAGCCAAATGCTGGATACAGCTGCTCAGGGTAGAACTGGGTGCAAGATAGGTTCTACAAACAGCAAGGGCTCAGTTTAGACACAAGGAGGAACTTCCTGGCAGTAAGGGGATTTAGGCAGTCAAACTGGAATCATGGAAAGAGGCAGCAGAACACTTTTTTCCAAGTCTGAAATTTAGTCCTCTAGGAAGAGTGTAAGTGCATCTTCGCCTAGAGAGAGGGTTGTGATTTAAATGGCTTCTCAAGCCCTTGGGAGCTACGTTGGGTTATCATGGTACCTTGGAGGGAGGAAGGAGAGGTAGGAAGTACAGGTGTATTTTTCAGCCTGTCTGAACAGACTCAACAAACTGAACACAGGGGCTGTTGTTCCTGTGATGCTAAAGCTCCTGAAATAGGTAACTCTTTTCATAATAGTATATATTTGAGGAAGCAGCAGGGAGGGGAGGGGGATGGTAAGAAAGAACAATATAAACATAAGAGGGGAGAGGCCAGAGGGAGCCCTTCATTCCCCTCAGACACCCCCTTTACCTCCTCCCTCTGGACAGTCAAGGACCATCTGGGTTTTGCTTACTTCAGGATGATAGGATTAACCTGTTAGCCCTGTAACTGTCCTCTGAAGGAGTCATGGTGAAGGCAGACCTGCTGGGGCTCTGGAAATGGTAGCTTGGCTGAAGAGATTGTGGACAAGGGGTTTAAGTGGAAACCCACTAGAGGAGTCAGGGCCTGGGGGCTGCCCCTCTCTTTCAGGCCTCTGTGGGCCTTGGGTAGGACAGCCTTTTTCTATCCTGCCATTCCACCCCCACCCCACCCCCGCCGTCAGGCTTCTGGTTCCCAAGACTGATTTAAACTTAAAATTTGGGGACAAGGACTAAGTAATTTTATCCTTATCACCTCGCTTCCAACCCTCCCCTAGGTAAAAGATGAGAAAAATATTCAAGAGGTGTTCGACCTGAGTGACTATGAGAAGTGTGAAGAGCTCCGGAAATCCAAGAGCAGGAGCAAGAAGAATCATAGCAAGTTCGCTCTTGCCCACTCCAGACAGCCTGGGAACACGGTATGCTTCTCCTGCCACCTTGGCCACTGGAACATTGACCAGGTCAGGGAAGGGGGGATGCAGGGGAGAGCACCTTCCCCCTTCAGGAGCTCTCTCTCAGCTCAGAGGCCCTGAATTATTGCTCTCTTGCTGACTTTTATTATTTAACGTGAGAATATTGTGACCATTTCCTTCCCTCTGGGCAAGCCAGCCCTTAAACTGTCTAGCCACAAAGGTCATCTCTCTCCCTCTCTACCTCCCCCACCACACACACACACCCTCTCTTGGGAGACAGTCACTTTTACCTGTGAAGCCATTCCTGTCACATTCTATTTTTTCAAACATTTAAAGGTCTTTGTTTTAGTACGCATCCTTTACCAAACCTCTTCTAATTACCTCGAGTGCTGTATTAATGTCTAGTACCCTTCTGAGTTCCTCCTTGGTCTTTTCTAAAACAGCCTCCAAGCTGTGGCATTTTTCAGGAAGAGAGGCTGGTTTCCTTAAGTCACAGATGACTCCAGAAGTAGACTCTCTCCTTCCAGGAGCTGGGTCTAAGAGAATGAGATTATAATTTCTTATTTCTTCACTGTCAAGGTGAGGCCAATTCTAAAATCCTGGCTGAAACAGGAATCTTCCCCTCACAGGCACCCAACCTGGTCTTCCTGGCAGTGAGTCCAGAAGAGAAGGAATCGTGGATCAGTGCCCTCAACTCTGCTATCACTCGAGCCAAGAACCGCATCTTGGATGAGGTCAGGGGATTTACTGTGGGGAGAGGGACGCTGAGGCAGAGGGAAGTGCTGTGACTCACTAATGAGGGAAATAATGATGCAGGCCTCGTTTACCAGCTCTACTTCTTTATCTCCCTTTTGAAAACCTGTTCTCCTATCTTCTCTCCAAGTCTTTTCTGCCAACTCCTCTTTCTCTGCTTTCTGATGCACAGGCCAGCCCCGAGCCAGCTTAAGAAGCCCCTTCATGTCCCTTGCCGTTGGATTTGCTCAGAAGCAGTTTATGGGGGGGGGGGATTTTTCCCCATCCAGGCATGTTCAGGCATCGGGGAAGCTGGGTTGGGACAGAGAGTCTCTAAAGAGCATCCATGGCTCACAGTGCATCTCTTCAGGTCACCGTTGAGGAAGACAGCTATCTCGCCCACCCGACTCGAGACAGGGCAAAAATCCAACACTCCCGCCGCCCCCCAACTCGGGGACATCTAATGGCCGTGGTATGTAAGACTGTAAGAAAGTAAAAACTGCTGAAGGGCCAACTCCATGTCCATTCATCTCAGACAGGACTGTATCTCAGATAGTACACCAGAGGCATTTGTGATACCAAGGTCAGAGGCTAGGGAAGTCCCTCCACCCCATTCCCCTGCCTCATTCCTCTAAAGCAAAAATATTTATTCAGCACCTACTGTGAATTCAAAAGTCTTGCCCTCAATAACTTTTATCATCCTTTGGGGAAAATGAGACATACCCACAGGAAAGTGAAAAATGGAAGAACTGAATATAGTACAAGGCAACAGAAGCTACTGTCATGTGGCTAGCTATCCTGATGGGTAACAACATTACGTACTGCAGGCATTTAGAAGAACAATGGGATTTTCTTTCATTTGTCCAAGCTCTAAGTGTCTAGGAAAAGAGGCAGTCAGCACAGTAGAAGGAACGTGGGCTTTGGAATCAGACAGAACTGGGTTGGAACCTGTACTCTCTCTGTGAGTCCCTGAAACTGCTTGTCTCCAACTGTTAAGTGAGGCAGTAGTCATGCCACTTGAAGGGTTGCCATGAGGAATGATTGAAACAACATATGTATCAATACATATGACGTACTGAAAACCCTTATCACTTTTTTTAAATTATAGTATTCTGAAAACAGAACACGTTTTATTTTAAGGCAAGGGGTTCTGGGTTCCAAATAGCAGAGGGGGTTGAGGTGTGTGGCTCAGAGGATACAGATGGAAAAGGACAGTTACCCTTTCATGCCAGGTATCCTGCATGTGTCAAACCCAGTTTGATCCTTAGAGTCCACAATACAGAGGAAAAAGAAGCTCTTCAGGAAGTTCATAATAGAGTGAAAAATATGGGAAACAAGCAGAAGAAATTACTTTAAATCACAGAAAAATGAAAGAAAGAAATAAGTTCAAATCACTGTCAAAGGAATAAGAAATAGCAAACAAAGCCACAGGGCTGTCGGGAATGAGGGGCTTCAGGGATAGCACGCCGAAGAGGAAAATGGCCACAGCTTGCATCTTTCAGGCAGTCAGTCCTAAAATGCCCACTGATGACCATCTACCCCCTTCATTCCACCTTCTCCCCCTGCAGGCTTCGACCTCTACCTCGGATGGGATGCTGACCTTGGACCTGATCCAGGAGGAAGACCCTTCCCCTGAGGAACCAACCTCTTGTGCTGAGAGCTTTCGGGTCGACCTGGACAAGTCTGTGGCCCAGCTGGCGGGCAGCCGGCGGAGAGCAGACTCAGACCGCATCCAGCCCTCCTCAGACCGGGCAAGCGTCCTTCCTCGACTTTGGGAAAAGCCAGATAAAGGGGCCACCTACACCCCCCAGGCACCCAAGAAGTTGGCCCCCACAGAAAAAGGCCGCTGTGCCTCCCTGGAGGAGATTTTGTCTCAGCGGGACACTGCACCAGCCCGCACCCTCCAACTCCAGGGTGGGGACCCCCCAGCGCCCATCCCACCCCACCCGGGGCAGCTGTCCCGGATCCAGGACCTGGTAGCAAAGAAACTGGAGAAGACTCAGGAGCTGCTGGCAGAAGTTCAGGGACTGGGAGATGGGAAGCGAAAGGCCAAGGACCCCCCTCGGTCTCCTCCTGATTCTGAGTCAGAGCAGCTGCTGCTGGAGACAGAGCGGCTGCTGGGAGAAGCGTCATCAAATTGGAGCCAGGCAAAGAGGGTGCTGCAGGAAGTCCGGGAGCTGAGGGACCTGTACAGACAGATGGACCTGCAGACCCCCGACTCCCCCCTCAGACAGACCATGCAGCACAGTCAGTACCGGAAGAGCCTGATGTGAAGGACGGCGACAGAGTCTGCAACTTCTCGGGGGTTGGGGGGCAGATTCTTATCTCCAAGTGTTGCAGGATAAAGCTTTTTTATTTACCTCAGTCAAAAAAGAAAACAAAAACACAATCAAACTCGTTGCTCTTGCTGGTGCCCAGCCCTCCTACAGCCCTTCTTTCCCAGCTTCCCTTCCTTCCTTCCCTCCTCTCTCTCTGAGACAGACCTAAATTGCCTCAGATTTGGAGAAGTGGTGACCCCACCTGGATGAAGAGAGAAAGAGGGTAACAAAGGCATAGTCTGACCATTTTACACACACCACCCCTCTGCGGCAGGACGAGGAATATACTGCTGCTCCCAAGGGTGTGTATGGGCTTCTAAGTTTAGAGGTGGGGGGGGGGCTTCTCTTATGTCCCATTCCAACTTTTCAATTTGAGGGTGAAATTTCAGCCGCTCAGCTCTAGCTCTGTGGATGTGGGAGCCGGTGCCACCTGTCCATGCACACAGAAGTGAAATTTATCCCAGCCCTGAGGAGGATTTTTGCATTTAAAATCTCCCCCGCCAGACACTGGCTTCTCAGGCTTAGTAGCCTCTGGTCGAGATTGAGCTGCCTGGCTTTCTTATTTGAGGGGTTTCTTCCCTTCATCTCTCACACCCTCCCCAACACTGACTCAAAGATACAACCCTGGATGGATGGGATTGATTTGGTCATTTGGCTAGAGGGACCTAGCACAGGGAAACACAGCTGACCCCACAGAAGAACCAAACTCAGAAGGAAACTGATTTGTAATGCAAGCTGGGTAGGATGAAGGGGAAAACCAATATGTGCCCAGGTTCCTCTTTCGGCCAAGCTAGGGTTTCCTGTAGCCTCCCCCTCTCCTTTAAACCTCTCTGGCAATGTTAATCAAGCCCTAGAGAAACATCTTTCTACTCATGCCACCATGCTCCTGAGCAACGTTTGGAGCTTCCAGGCTCCCCTGCATTTTTGTCTGTAGTAGATATTACACAACTCTGTTTGCTTCTGGCCTCTAAAGTTTCTAAGATCAAGCTGAATAACACTGAAGCTGTCCAGAGAAGAGTTGTGCAGGCAAGATAACGAATTTTGAAAAGAAGGGGACAGAGAGCCTCATGAATCAAATAAATGAAGGGTTTAAAAAAAAAAACACTTTGAAGAACAGTTGCCCCTTGAACAACATGGGGGTTAATCTGCTTGTAACTTACAGTCACCCTCCTTATCTGCAGTTCCTCTGCATCTGAGGATTCAACTAACCACAGACTGCAGTACTGCAGTATGTTTTTTATTGAAAAATACCAACGTGT